>NC_057399.1:27373697-27552406 GCF_019320065.1 Cervus canadensis
GCCATCACACCTCCTTGTCTGACTCTAATCTTGCCTGATTTCCTCTTATGTGGACCCTGTGATTGTGCTGGGTCTATCTGGATAATTCAGGATACTCTTCCCATTTCCAGATCTTTAACTTGGTCATATTGGCAAAGCCCCTTTCACTATATAAGGGAAGAGCATCACAGGTGCTGGGGATTAGGACATAAGACAATTTTGGAGAGCTGTTATTCTGTTTATCATGGCTACTAAGATCACTCATACAAAAAGGAAATATTCAAATATCTTTGTAGCTACTTGTGAAAATATTAACCAAGAGTGCTCGCTTTAAAAAAATTCATAAGATTGTCAAAACAGAAATGATGAAAGATTCACATTTTTTCCCATAGAATCAAGTATATATACTTTCTACAGGACATAACGATTAACTGTGAATAAAAATCAGGAGGGTTTTCCCTCCTACCACAGTAAAAGTCCAGATTTTCTGTTTTTCTTACAGGGCAGGTGATGGTCACAACCTGGTTGTCACGGATGACTGGATGACTCATTCAGAGATGCTGGTCTAGCTGTGACATTAACATGGTAATAACTGATTGGTAATTTGATTGTACTAAGTATTACCTGTTTGAATAAAGCGTAGTCCTGTCATGTGGATAATGTTCATTGACATACAAGGAAGAAGATGAAATTGTGGTCGCCAAGGAAGCAGCTTCAAACAGCGATGGAGTACTAGGCACCAGATCTGGCCTGTGTCGGGATCCCAGTGCTGGGTGACAAAAAGCAAAACAAGCCCTCATGAATCTCACTAATAAATGTTGTTTCAGTGTCTATGATAATCTAAATGAGTCAAAAGCATTCATTTTACACATCAGGCTGCAAATTAAATTGTGAATTAATTGTGCTCTTCTGAACTGCAGCAGAAATGCAAATAGCTCCTTGCAAACAGCTTAAACAGAAAGGAAATTGGACTAATTTACAAAATGGCTAATGGAAATGACATTATGAATGTTCTTTTTCAAACCTAATAAAGTGATTTACTGTTTCAAAAGATGACATAAAAAACTCCTAGGAGCTTGAAGAGATAATTTGACAGAGATTAAAAGGATGGCTGGCAAATGTATAAACAGTGAACCTGATCCCCCTTGTGAGGCTATGCTCATATCTGTGATTCTCAGTGCAGATCTAAAAACTCAGATTTGCTAAGAGCCAGGAAACAAATGCTTCAGAGACTAACAGCCAGCTAGACCTTAACCCTGTTTGAGCCCATATTCATCTACGAATATTATTCATAGCTTTTCTTGGTATTATATTTTAACAAGGAAGACTGCTTTTTTTTTTTTTTTTTAACTCATTTTTCTTTAAAATGTAAGTACCTATGGAAATACTCATGCAAGAGTATCACCCATCAGAAAAGTAGAACAGTCAAGGCTATGCCCACTCTGAGTCTACGTGGATTTTTTTTTTTGGTTTTATTTTTTTTTGAATCTGGATCATTATAACTCATCCTCTCCCAATGGTCAGCCTGTCAGAGATAGTATTTTGCTTAAAGGACCAACCACAAAGATCAGAGTTCCTTTAAAAAGAGACATATAAATTCCCAGAGATAGAATACTGTGAACAAATCTTGTTTTTATCATTCCATAGTTGGACCTTATTTCCCCTCATGGAGACACTTTATTTTTTAATTTTATGGAACTACAGCTGATACATATTCAATAACACTGGATCAGTTTTAGGTATATAACATAGTGATTTGATATGTTTATTGGGTTGGCCAAAAAGTTCGTTTGGGTTTTTTTCTGTAAGATGGTATGAAAAACCTGAGTGAACTTTTTGGGTAACCCAATATATATTGTGAAATGATCATCACAATAAGTTGAGTTAACATCCCATCACCACGCACACTTATAGAATTTTTTCCTGCTGATGAGCATTTTTAAGATCTCCTCTCTCAGCAACTTTCAAATATGCAATACAGTTATTATTAACTTGAGTCACTATGCTGTACTGTGGATCCTTTTTAATCCTTTCCCCAAAGTAAGCTAAAACAGATGATAATAAATACAATATAGCCTTAAGGTGTTTGTGGTATTCCTTTATAGGTACCATTGGCTCAGAATTATGTACTGTCATGAAGTATATGAATGGAAATTGACCCTAATTGGCACAATTACATGAGTGTGAGGTTTTGGACTTTGGATTTTGAGGGATATAGATGGAGAGGTGGGGTGAATAATGGAGGGAAAGGGGTCAGGCACAGAAGGCCTGGACTCTGGACTAGGAGACTAGACACATTAAAGTGTAGGAGATGGTGCAGTTTTGCCGCTGAGTCAGATCAAAATAAAGAATCACCATGATGACTAACAGATGATGAGCATATAAAATTACACAAGTACTCAACATTTCAAAACCAACAAAGTCTAGCAGTTGACAACTGGCTGGCAGTCTTCAACATACTTGATTCTACCTTCTCATTAAATACACAGAAAAATATGAAAACTCTCAAGATTATAGAAAAGTGGATCTGAAACACAAACTCACATCAGATTCCAATGAATCGCTATTAAATATAAGGTGGACGGAGCTGGACTGAGAACAGCTAATGAAGACTTGGGTCCTGGGCATACTCAGCTTGACTTCATAAACCAGAGGCTTCCTGAGTGATAGATTATAGAAAAACACTACCTGTCCAGTGACTCGGGCCCAGGTCAGAGAGCACCCAAACACCAGGTAGCTGACTCCTAGGAGCAGCTCAATGAACCAGAGAACTGTTTCCTTATGTGCCCATATCCTTCAGTTTTTAAAAAATCTAACTAGTGTGGTGGGCAGAATTCTAGAATGTTCCCTAGTGACCTGCACCCTTATATAATCTCCCTTTGAGTGTGGGTAGAAGCTGTGAGAATGATGCGATATTATTCTTGTGATTATTTTATCTTATGTGGCAAAAGGAATCTTGCAGATTTAATTAAGGTTACTAATCAGTTAACTCTGAGTTAGTCAAAGGCTCTCCCCTTTACCCAGGTAGGCCTGGCCTAATCATGTGAACCCTTTAACTATATTAAAGGGTCAGACACAGTCATGGCAGAGATTCCAAGTGTGAGGGGCACTGATTTGCAGGAAATTCTCCATCTGAAGATGGAGGGGGCTGCGTGGCAAGGAATGAGGATGGTCTCTAGGGGTGAGCCCAGCCCACACCTGTCAGATAGCAAGGACATGGGTACTTCAGCCCTACAACTTCGAGGAAGTGAATTCTGCCAACAATAGGAAGTACTTGGAGAAGGGGTCTTCTCCAGAACCTCCAGATGAGAACTCAGCCTAGCTGACACCTTGATGACCCATTTCTGAGGTGACCCTGATATAAAGTTGTGTCCAGAGGATCAGGTAAACCTTGCTAGTCTTCTGACTTACAGAACTGGAAGATAATAAATAGAGGTAATGATAAGCTGTCAACCTTCTGGTAATTTGTCACATGGCAAAAGAAAATGAATACAACCAGACATACTGAGAATGACAGAAAACATGATTAAAAACTGCAGGGGCGTTTGGTGATGACTTGGTGCACCCTGAAAGGGAAGTCCCCAAATGCAGAGCATTAAAAAACGACTGAATCTTGCAGCAAACTTTGTAGATGCAGAGAATTGTCCAGATAAATTCATTTAAAAATAATACGTCAATAGTTTCAAAGAATATGCTCAACAGGTTCTTTTTCAACCTTCAGAGACCTTTTCTGGTGAAGTGCCTTTCAATTTAAAGCAATAGGTCTAATAGTTCATTTGAAAAAAAGCATGATTTGTGCACTGCTTCCTATGTTTTCAGACTTTCTAGATGCTATGTAGTGTATTTATTATACTTATTCCCTCAGATTAACAACTGGACTCACAGCTTACACTTTAGAAGCAATAAATACATGTTTATATAAATATAGCTGACAGAAGCCATATTGAGCACACTATCTGAAAGTTTGTCACAGTTTAAAAATGGGTTAATTCTAGAGACCTAGGCAGTGTGGTAGGGAGATACCAACGCAGGGAAGCTAGGGAAAGAGGATGGATGTCAGAAACTGGAGCCATTAACTCAGAGTGAGGAGCAAGGGCAATTCAGTAACTCTTGTTGAAATCACTAAATCTGGGTAAAAGTTGGTTTATAAGATGAGAAAAAAAGAAATCCAACTTGGTACATATGGATAAGTGCTGCAAAATGGCCAAGGATGAACACACTATTTTAAAGACTCCGAGGAAAAGAAAACCCCAAGGGGAGATCTAATATTCTACAGGAAGTAAAAGACATTTTCAGGAAATGCTGGGATTCCCAAAAGAATAAACTGATAATAAAATCTAAAATGTCACTTCCTCTTATAGGATTAGAAGAGAAAATCCAAATGATTAACTCAATAGAGAAAAATATTTGATAAAATGCAACACTCATTCTTGATAAAAATTTTAGAAACTAGGAATAAAAAGGAACTTTCTTGACTTGATTATGGGTATATGATACATCAAACTACTTTCTCAGAAGTGAAACATTAGAAGAATTCCCTTTAAAATCAGGATGAGGCAAGACTGCCCACAAGCATGACTTCTGTTCATTATTGTACCAGAAGCCCTAGTCAGCAAGTAAGAAAGATGTGAGGTCTATGCAGTAGCAACAAATAGCCAGAAAAACCAAATCTTAAAGATGCACTATCTGAAAAGACAGAAAACACGTATTCTATCTTTATCTCTACAACCATTTGAGAAATAAATCTAACATAAGGTAGGAACATGACATGCCAGGAGAAAATTAGAAAACTTCTATTAAACTCATTAAAAAGGACCAAAATAAATTGGTAATTCACTGCTATGCTGTTGGTTAGTTCAGTCGCTCAGTTGTGTCTGCCTCTTTGCGACCCCATGGACTGCAGCACGCTAGGCTTCCCTGTCCATCACCAACTCCTGAAGCTTGCTCAAACTCATGTCCATAGAGTCCGTGATGCCATCCAATCATCTGATCTTCTGTTGTCCCCTTTTCTTCCTGCCTCACGTATGTATACAATGTCCATGTGTGTTTGGGGAAAAAAAAATTATATATATATATATATAAGCACAGACCAAGGTCTACTAGTGAAAATACCAAAACCTTCAGATTTGGTACCTTCAGGTAGTAGGATTATAGATCTTTGTTTCTGAATATTTCAGTATGTTCTAATTTTTTTTAACCATAAACCAATACCAGATTGTTTATGTGTTTCAAAAATTTTACATTAACTGTGTCATACTATAAATATCTTTAAAAAAATCAGTTAAGAAGATCCTTTTGTAGTTCATGAGCATGATGATTGTGTGTTCACGCTGCTGCGTGACATGTGCCTCCCTGCAAACCTTGTTGTGACACCGGCACATTATCTGTCTGATGTAAAAAAAAAGAAAAATCAGTTAAGAGACTTTATTTCTTAGAGAAACTATTATCTAATTTTTCTACTGTGAGTTTACATTACTTGTATGAATAAAAAAAAGAAGAAAAGAAAGAAAAATTTCTTGAGGTTTAAATTCTGTGTCTTTACCTTCTTCATCAAGGCTGCTAAAACTCTGCCCTTCAGTAAGCAAATCATGCTTCTCATCCTTCCATTCCTGGCTAATTGAGGACACAATCTCCTGTGAGGTTGCCTTCAGGGCGGCGATGGAGTTGCACCGTTTCTTAGAAGGTGACGCCTTCAAAGCTAGAAAAAGAATAGATAATTATTGTAAAACCACATTAAAGATATCTTTTTTAATTAAAATTATGACTTATTAACATTTTAGTCATTATCTGAGTAGGATGCAAAGAGCTTTGTTTTACATACACAAGAAAAGGGAGACAATATTATTTGTCCAAAGTGACTTAAATCAAAATGTCTTAGAATAAATCTGGGCTGAGCTGTCTTTTCAGATTTTGAAATGTAGTCTTACTTGAGGTGAAATTCAAATGTTTATTGCTAAAGAATTATTTTTCCTCCTCTGAGCAATGTTTTTCTAGTGCTGAGAGGAGGCTGAGTGGGTTGATAAACGCAGATGGTAAAGTAAGGAGAATTCTCATGACCCCAGTTTTATTAACTTGGGACTGGGAATTTCTAAACATGCCAATGTTTAATCTTATACTTATGTTACCCAATTTAGCCAAGTTACTTCTGGTTTGCTTTTTTCTTTCAGCGACTTTCCACTGAAACTTCCTACCCTTTCGGTCTTTTCTAGGTCATGGTTACATTAGATGTATAATTCACTCCTGATCTTGGTCCAAACAGCATTCTATGACTTCTGAAGTATGTTGGAAACCTGTGCCAAGGCAAGCGTACTTCACCATCAATCATGCTCACTGAAGGCTGTGACTTTACTTTTGATATGTTAGTGGGAGCTGCTTCAGCTGCAGCCAGACCATCTTCATTTATATTCTCTTTAATTATTCTTCTTGTCTGAACATTGTGAGAGCATTTCCTTGGAAGGTAGAGGAAGAGGGAAGTTGAAGCCTGTTTATACTTCTCCCTGAACTTGGTCTTGGCAGTGTCTCTCTTCCTTTGGAGGTTTGCATGTAGGGGTAACCTGACAGCTGATGTTTGGCCTTGGGAATCTCAGAGCTTAGATTACACAGCTCATCAGGGGCCTTCCCGTCGGCAGCTTGCAAGAACTTAACTGGAGAAGGGCTTTGGGACACACAAATGAGGAAAGCATAGAGGGCAATCCCTCCACTTAAAGAGAAGTGGAGGTTTATGTGTCCCATGAGCAGTATTATAATGATCATAACATAATTATAATCAATAACATGTGTAGAGGGCTTGAGAGTTTGGAAGCCAACATTAACATTCCACATCTCAAATTATCCAGATGGTCATGTGAGGGAGATAGGCCCTTTTATGGGTCCAGAAACTGAGAGTAGAAAAGTTGTGACCTGCTTAAGGTCACAGAGCTAGAAAGCATGAAACCCCAGGTGTCTTTCTTTGAAGTTGTTTAATTGGTGGTTCACTTTCTAGCTCTTTGGCATTCTATCTTCTGATTAAAGTGAGGGGTGGGAAAGATAAAACTAGAGTTTGTTTTTCTTTTAGGAGGAAGATTTTGAATGTTTAAAAACTGATTGAAATGGATTTTAATGGTAAATAAGTGGAACAAGTAAGTCACATTTTTTTAAACTCACCATCCCATAAAAACAGTGGTCATATTTGCTTGAAGTAATTATCCATATGCTGACTTTTGTTTAACATTCTATCTGCTAACTTTTATAAACCTTCAACTCTAATCTTTATAGTAGAGTTGAATCTTGAACAACACAGGTTTGAATTCAATACTAAATACAACAGTTTTCTGGGGTTAGTTAAATCATCAGATGCAAAGAAAGCACACGAAGGATGGCTGACTAAATTACACGGGAATTTTAATCACACAGGGGTTGGTGCTCCTAGTCACTCCTCCCATTGATATTCAAGGGTCAACTGTATTTTAAAATTTCTAAGTCAGAAGATCTCAGTGTGGTTCAGGGACTGCTAGGAATCCCTGAAATTTTCTTAGAAGGTCTGTGATGCTAAAACAATTTTCTTAATAATATCAATAAGTTGTTTATCTTTCTCACTCCTATTCTCTCCCGAGTTTTTTATGTGACCTGTGATTATAATCACAGATTGAATTCAGAAGCAGACACAAGAATCTAGATGTCTTCTAGATTTGAATTAGGGATTTGAAAAAATAGAAAATAATGCCACTTTTCTCATGCAATTATTTATTTTGGAAAATATACTTATTTTTCAAAATTACTTTTTTGTTAATATTGACTTCTATTGACATGCAATTTTTTGTTTTTATAAGAATTCATGAATATTTAAAACTTCCCTCAATTTTAAATTCTAACAGGTTAAATATAGATATTAAGAGATATAATAACATGAATAAAGGATCTTTGGGGTCCTAAGTCATTTTTAATAATGTAATGTGGCCCTGAGACCAAAAGATTTGAGACCTGCATAGTTCTAGGCCAATGCTCATTTCCTAAACTGAGGAACAGCTAGGATCAGAAGAATGTTGGCAGCGACATGGGTGAATGAGGGGAAGATGCTCAGAGGTCTGTGCTCACGGTCTGTACTTGTGACTTATAATGGACCAAAGGCCAAGAGCCCCAGTAAAGAAATAACTCTTTGCTCATTATCAGCATACATGCAATATGGAGCAGAGAAGACCCCAAACAAATTCCTGAAAGGACCACACAGCACCTAAAGAAAGCCTTTAATTTTGTCGTAAATGGTGAGTCTTCCTTAAAGGAATTATCTGAGACTCTCTCAGCGGATAAGGACTTGAATCTTGTAGAAATTGAATACCTCAGGGACTTGTTTTGATGGGAGAATCTCAAAGGATGGTTTGGGCTGGTTACTTTCTTTTGTGCCACAGAAACTCCTGAATTTGTCTTTAGCTCACCTATCTGCCACCCCTGAAAACTCTTATGTTCATCCCTACCCCTGGGCCTTTGTACATGCTGCTCCTCCTACATGAGATGTCTTTCTTGCCTCTAACTTTAAATGTTGGCTTGCATTTTAGGACTTGAGTATTCTTTTCATTGTGAAGTTATTTTTGGGAAGATCAATTTTATTTCTAGCTGTGTACTTACAGTAGCCTGTGCAAAAGCTATACTAACAGCTGCTTTATTACATTATAAATCTGTTACAAGTTCCAATCCCTGACCCAAAACATGCTATGAAATTACCAAGGGAATTAATTTTTTTTAAAAAAGCTTTCTATATTATTAACGTTTAGCATAGTCCTAGGTACATAATATGTGCTCAAATGTTGGTTGAATGAACTATTTCAAAATTTTAGGACAGTTGATTTTTAACTAATTAATGTATTATTCTACTCCTTTCAGAAAACTTAAGTTTTAGTACTTTAGACACATTATCTGGGTAGAGAATTTCAGTGAGGTTTCAACATTACAGTGACTAATATTTCCAGAAAGCATTATTGGATTTTGCAAACATTATTACATTGACAGCAGGACTCAATTCTGGGGTGGATAAATGGATTTAAGAAGATTAAAAAATTTGATTAAAAAAAAGAAACCTGAAGACCAGGTACTGTTTTCTTGAGGTTGGGGGTAGGGAGGGGGAGTGTTCACCTACAAAGAAAGTATGCCTATAGGAACTAAGGGTTTTACAGGTTTGATGCATGAGACAAGTGCTCAGGGCTGGTGCACTAGGATGACCCAGAGGGATGGGATGGGGAGGTAAGTGGGAGGGAGGTTCAGGATGGGGACACATATAAATCCATGGCTGATTCATATCAATGTATGGCAAAAACCACTACAATATTGTAAAGTAATTAGCCTCCAACTAATATAAATAAATGAAAAAAAAAAGGAACTAAGGGCTTTAACTTAATCATAGTTGATAAAAGATGTTGAAGTTGCATTTTAAAGTGTCAACATTACTAATTAAATTGCTACCCTAAGTACTTTAAATTAAATTCCATTCATTCATTCAATTATTCATCAAATAATGACTGCCTACGATGTGCCAGGAAATGTGCTAGGGTCTGGGAATATATATGAGAACCAAACATGGTCTCTACTTTTCAGGAACGCAAAGTCAAGTGGGGAAATAGGACAACAGCTCACTATGGCAAAGTATAGTAAGTTCTAAGAAAGAAGCATTGTCTCAGTTGAGAAGTGAAGGAAGACCAGGAAAGGATGGAGACTGTTACAGGCAAAGGGACAAGGACTGTACAGGTGCATAGGCAGTCTTGAAGGCAGGGGTAACTGTAGGGTGCTCAGAGCTGCCGGAGCCTAGAGGATAGGGTAGAGCATGGAACATGGGAGGGAAATCACAGGGGAGGGAAAGAGAGGCCGTCTCACACTGGGACTCAGAAGCAGAGTTGAGGATTTTGCATACTAGGTAATACACTGAAGTTCTTAACAAGAAAAAAAACTTCTGAAACATGAGAGGGTTTTCTTTTTAAGCATGGAAATCAGAAAGAGGTGATTGAATTGATCCCTGTGGCTGGGTGGGGTGACAATGGATTGGATGGGTTACATCCATACATTGGAATATTATTCAGTAGTACAAAATAAACTACAAGGTGGCTATGACTGGAGCTAAGAGAGCAATGTGAGGGCCAGAAACAAACAAAACAAACCCAAATCATAAGAAACACGGTTAAAAAGGAAAGGCACTGAGGAAGAAGGGATGGACACTTGCTATTTCTAGGTACAACTAGGTATTGGTGAGTGACTGCAAGTCAGTGGTTAAGCCTTGACAAAGCTTGATGCCAACATGTCTGGTCTGGATGACTGAGTAAATTGTGGTGGCCTTCAGTGACATGTGGACTTAGGATGTGCAGCAGATTCTTGAGCACCCTGGGGGCAATCCAGAAATTAGTCCTAATTTGTGGACAACTGATTTTCAACAAGGAAACCAAGATAATTCAGTGGGGGAAAGAACAGGCCATTCAACAAATGATGCCAGGACAACTGGATATCAACATGCAAAAGAATGAAGCTGGACCCTACCTCACACCATCTAGTATAAATTAAATCAATATCTGTAAATAATATATCTGCTAACAGAAATTTCTGTCAAGAATATATAAAGAACTTGCTATAACTCAACAATAAAAAGAGAAGTAACTAAAAACAGGCAAAGTATTTGAATAGAGATTTCTCCAAGGAAGATATAGATAGACAAAAAGCACACAAAAAAGACGTTGAACATCATTAGTCATTAGAAAAATACAAATCAAAACCACACTGAGATACTACTTTATACTCACTAGGATGTCTAAAATAAAAAGACAGTAACAAACATTGGTGAGGATGTGGAAAACTGGATCTCTCATACATTGCTAGTGAGACTGCAAGATTGTATGGCTGATTTAGAAGAGAGTTTGGCAGTCCCTCAAAATGTTAAATAGAATTACCATCTGACCTACCAATTCCACTCCTAGGTATATACCAAAACTTATGTCCACAGAAATCTTGTGCATGAATTTTCATAGCAGCATAATAGCCAAAAATGTAAACAACACAAATATTCATCAACCAGTGAATCAATAAACAAAATGTATTTTTTCCATACAACGGAATATAATCCAGCAATAAAAAAGTAAAGTACTATAAGATGATTAAACCTTGAAAACATCATGTTAAGTGAAAAAATCAAACACAAAAGACCACATACTGGATACTTCCATCTATATGACATATCCATAATAGGCAAATCCAGAGAGAGAGGGAAAATAAATGAGTAGTTGCCAGGGGCGAGGAAGAGGAAGGACTGAAAAATAACTGCTAATGGGTATGTGGGTTTCTTTTTGAGGTAATGAAAATGTTCTAAAATTAGATAGCGGTAATATTTTTACAACTTTGTGAATATATTAAGAATCACCAAATCACATACTTTGGAAAGGTGACTCTCCCAGTATGTGAATTATATCTGAATAAAGATGTTGTAAAACGTAGAGATCAAAATGGGGAAAAAAATAGATCTGATCACCTGAGGAGTAAAAGATCTGTAATATTAAAAACCCGATAAACTATACAGATTAGAAAGATTCACAACTCACACCATATGTCATGGAATTGAGGATGCCACTGACTGTACCATGAATTTATACACTGCTAAGAAAGCAAAAGCTCTGAAGATGGAGAATCTCATGGAGGAGACTCACTGAAGCTGGGGTCCCAAGGACTATCTCCTCCATAAATCTACCAGGGGCCACAAATAAATGCATGTTTTTAACCACAGCAAAGGGTGAAGAGAGGCAGAAAATTTGAACCACAAGTTGGTGTTCACACAGGATTTCAGGCTGAATAAATACTATGTTACACTCTATCTTAGGCAGAAAAGACAATCAGAGAATTTAATTTGTAGTGGTCTCAATTTTAGACCAATTTTAAAATACCAGTGAGACGGTCAAATGTGAAATAAAAGTTTTTCTTAGAATGAAATAAGGTTTAGAAAAAGGGACTGATATATTTAGTATGTAGAGTTCACACAAATCACTTGGATAAATAGTAAACACTAATATAAATGAGCAAATATTTTGAAGTTCAATTCTCAAAGGAACTAAAATGGCTAATAAACATGAATAATGGTTGAACTTCACCAGTACTTAACACATGCAAAATAAAACAACCAGATAACATTTTTTCCTTATCAGAGTAGCATAATTAAAAAAGAATAATTCTGGCTAAAGGCTAGAAGAATATAGGCACTTGTGGAAGTCTAGAACGGCATAATCATTCTGTGCAATAATGTGCATTTTAAACACTAGGTACTTCTCTTGGAATCTATCCTAAAGAAATAATCATAAGCTTGGAAACAATATTTATCTAAAATGATGCTCATAAAAATACTAATTAGAAAAGGGAGAAATAATGTAAATGCCCAATAATGACAGAATCATTAAATAGATTATGGCATACTCATATAATTTTAATGTTGTATCATAATTTTAAACAGCTTCTTTGTTCAATATACAATGATATGGGAAACTACTCATGTAAAAAACAGAGGACATAGACATAAAACTGTACACCACTGTGCTACGACTTTTGTATAAATACACAAAGTACAGATATAAAGATGGGTAGGAAGTATGTTCAAAATATTAGTGTGGAAGATCTGAACAGAAATTTTTCCAAAGATGACATACAGCTGCCAACCGGAATGGCCATTATCAGAAAGACAACAAATAACAAGTGTTGGTGAAGATATGGAAAAAAGGGAACCCTTAGGTATTGTTGGTGGGAAGGTAAAATGATCAGCCACTATGGAAAACAGTATGGGGATTCCTCAAAAAGTTAAAAACAGAACTACCATATCCAACAATTTCACTGTTGGATATTCATCCAAAGAAAACAAAGCACTAATTAGAAAGGATATATGCACCTTTATGTTCATTGTAGCATTATTTACATCAGTCAAAATATGGAAGCAACCTATGTGCACACCTATCAACAGATGAATGGATAAAGATCTCTTTTTCTCTCTCTCTCCCACACACACAGGAATATTACTCATCCATAAAAAAGAATGAAATCTTGCCATTTGTGACCTCATGGATAGATTGAGAGGGTATTATGCTAAGTGAAATAAGTCAGACAAAGAAAGATAAATATGGATATTGCAGGTAGTGGTAGTGGTGGGGCAAATAGGTGAGAAAGATTAAGAGGTATAAACTTCTGGTTGCAAAATAAATGAGTCACAGGTATGAAATGTACAGTGTGGGGAATAGTCAGTAATTATGTGATATCTTTGCATTGTGACATATTTTAAGGAGACTTATTGTGATTATCAGTTTGAAATATATAAAAATATCAAATCTCTATGTTGCATAACAGGAACTAATATAGTTTTGTGGATCAATTATACTTCAAAAACAAACTTGTAAAAAGAGAGATCAGATCTGTGGCTATCAGAGACTGGGGGTGAGGTTGGGGGGAGGGGGAATTAGATGAAGGCAGTCCAAACTTCCAGGGAAAAAGAATAAAATACCTAGGAACAGACCCACCTAAGGAGACAAAAGAACTGTATACAGAAAACTATAAGACACTGATGAAAGAAATCTAAGATGACATAAATAGATGGAGAGATATTCCATGCTCCTCGGTTGGAAGAATCAATATTGGGAAAATGACTATACTACAAAACACAGTCTACAGATTCAATGTGATCCCTATCAAATTACCAATGGCATTTTTCACAGAACTAGCAAAAAATTTCACAGTTCGTACGGACACATAAAAGACCCTGAATATCCACAGCAAGCTTGAGAAGGAAGAATGGAGCTGGAGGACTCAATCTTCCTGATTTGAGACTATACTACAAAGCTACAGTCATCAAGACAGTATGGTACTGCCACAAAAACAGAAATATAGACCAATGGAACAAGATGGAAAGCCTAGAGATAAACCCATGCACCTATGGGCACATTATCTTTGACAAAGGAGGTAAAAATAGACAGTGGGGCAAAGACAGTCTCTTCAATCAGTGGTGCTGGGAAAACTGGACAGCTGAGTGTAAAAGAATGAAATTAGAACACTTCTTAACACCATATTAAAAGAGAAACTCAAAATGGATTAAAGACCTAAATATGAGACCAGAAACTTTAAAGCTCTTAGAGAAAAATATAGGTAGAACACCCTATGACATAAATCACAGCAAGATCCTCTATGACCCCACCTCCTAGAGTAATGGAAGTAAAACAAAAATAAACAAGTGGACCTAATTAAACTTAAAAGCTTTTGCACTGCAAAGGAAACTATAAACAAAGTGAAAAGACAACTCTCATTAAAAAAAAAAAAAAAGACAACTCTCAGAATGGGAGAAAATACTAGCAAGTGAAACAACAAAGGCTTAATTTCCAAAAATACACAAGTAGCTTATGCAAGTCAATACCAGAAAAACAAACAACCCAACTGAAAAGTGGGCAACCTTTCAGTTCAAGAAGGTGGAGTAGAAGGACGTTCACTCATCTCTGCCTGCCAGAACACCAGAATTGCAACTAGATTTTGAACAACCATTGACAGGAGGATGCTGGAACCCACCAAAAAAAGACCCCATATCCAAAGACAAAGAAAAAACCACAGAGAAACTGTAGGAGAGGTGCAATCATGATAAACTAACATCCTATACTTGCCAGGTGGGTAAACTGCAAAATGGAGAACAATAATACCAAAGAAGTTTTTCCACTGTTCTGAAAGTTCAGAACCCCATGTCAGGCTTCCCAGCCTAGGGATCTGACAAAGGGACTGGGAATCCCCAGTGAATCTGGCCTTGAAGGCCAGCGGAATTTGATTACAGGACTTCCACAGCACTGGGGGAAACAGAGACTACAGTCTTGGAGGTACAGTCAAAATCTTGTGTGCACCAAGACTCAGAGGGAAGGAGCAGTGACCTCACAGGCGACCGAACCAAAACTACCTGCCAGTGTTGGAGGGTCTCCTGTGGTGGCAAGGGCTGGCAGGGGCTCACCCACAGGGATGGGGGCACTGGCAGCATCAAGCCAGGAAGGTCCCCCTTGGCACAAACTCTCTTGGAGTTCTCCATTAACTAGCCTGTAGACCCCAGGGCTGGGTCACCTCAGGGCAAACAACTGCAAGGGAGTGCAACCCCACCCATCAGCAGATAACTGGATTAAAGCTTCACTGAGCAAGGCCCAGCCTGCCATAGAAAGACCCAGTTTTCCCCATCATCAGTCCCTCCCTGGAAAAGGTCAGTTTTCATTCCAATCCCAAAGAAAGACAATGCCAAAGTATGTTGAAACTACCACACAATTGCACTCATCTCACACACTAGCAAAGTAATGCTCAACAGTATGTGAGCTGTGAATTTCCAGATGTTCAACTAGATTTAGAAAAGGCAGAGGAACCAGAGATCAAATTGCCAACATCCACTGGATCATCAAAAAAGCAAGAGAGTTCCAGAAAGACATCTACTTTATTGATTACGCCAAAGCCTTTGACTGTGGATAACAACAAACTGTGGAAAATTCGGAAAGAGATGGGAATACCAGACCACCTTACCTGTCTCCTGAGAAATCTGTATACAGGTCAAGAAGCAACAGTTAGAATTGGACATGGAACAACAGACTGGTTCCAAATTGGGAGAGAAGTACGTCAAGGCTGTATACTCTCACCCTGCTTATTTAACTTATGCGCAGAATACAATCATGTGAAATGCCAGACTGGATGAAGCAGAAGCTGTAATCAAGATTCCCAGGAGAAATTTCAATAACCTCAGATATGCAGATGAGATCACCCTTATGGCAGAAAGCAAAGAAGAACTAAAGAGCCTCTTGATGAAAGTAAAAGAGGAGAGTGAAAAAGTCAGTTCAGTTGCTCAGTCATGTCCGAGTGAGCGACAAGGGAAAACAAGGGAACAATGACAAATAACACACAAGGGAACTCCCATCAGGCTATCAGCTGATCTCTCAATGGAAACTCTACAAGCCAGAAGGAAATGGCATGATATATTTAAAGTGATGAAAGGGAAGAACCTATAACCAAGAATACTCTACTCAGCAAGACTCTGCTTCAGATTTGATGGTGAAATAAAAAGCTTTCCAGACAAGCAAAAGTTAAGAGAATTCAGTACCACCAAACCAGCTTTACAACAAATGCTAAAGGAACTTCTCTAGTTAGGAGACATAAGAGAAGGAAAAGACCTACAGAAAATAAACCCAAAACAATTAAGAGAATGATAATAGGATCATACATATCGATAATTACCTTAAATGTAAATAGATTAAATGCACCAAAAGACACAGACTGGCTGGGCCGAAGAAAACACGTGCATGTATGTATTTCCACTTAACATGTTACACTGCTTGACCCCCCAAATTGTATGTAATTATTTCATAGTTAAATTAATCATGTTCCCATTATAGTTTGTCATTGTCATTATCTTTCAGTTTTTGTTTGACTATTGATTATGAAAAGTGATAAACATCTTTCACTATTCTGATTATATAATTATTATTCATTTAATACCATTATATCCATGATTGGTCAATTCAGCAAAATAATAGAACTCAGTATCACCAAAACCATGATTTATTAGAAATACCTGCAATCACTTTTTAAAATGTAGATGCATGTCAGAATTATCTTGAAATTTTTTGAAAAATATAAATGCCCAGGCGTTGCTTTTTTTCTCCAGGACTCCAGATACGTTTCTAATGAGCATTCATATTTAAAAACAACTGGACTATATGATGATTTTTTTTATGATGATCTTTAAAAAAAAATGAGTGGGCAAAAGATCTAAATAGACATTACTCCAAAGAAGATCTACAGATGGCTAATAAACACATGAAAAGGTGCTCAACATCACTCATTCAGTTCAGTTCAGTTCAGTCGCTCAGTGGTGTCCGACTCTTTGCGACCCCATGAACCGCAGCACGCCAGGCCTCCCTGTCCATCACCAACTCCTGGAGTTTACCCAAATTCATGTCCATTGAGTCGGTGATGCCATCTAACCATCTCACCCTCTGTCCTCCCCTTCTCCTCCTGCCTTCAATCTTTCCCAACATCAGGATCTTTTCAAATGAGTCAGCTCCTTGCATCAGGTGGCCAAAGTGTTGGAGTTTCAGCTTCAACATCAGTCTTTCCAATGACACCCAGGACTGATTTCCTTTAGGATGGACTGGCTGGATCTCCTTGCAGTCCAAGGGACTCTCAACAGTCTTCTCCAACACCAGAGTTCAATTCTTCAGCTCTCAGCTTTCTTTACAATCCAACTCACATCCATACATGACTACTGGAAAAATCATAACCTTGACTAGACAGACCTTTGTTAGTAATGTCTCTGCTTTTTAATATGCTGTCTAGGTTGGTCATAACTTTCCTTCCAAGGAATAAGTGTCGTTTAATTTCATGGTTGCAATCACCATCTGCAGTGATTTTGGAGCCCAGAAAAATAAAGTCAACCATTGTTTTCCAATCTATTTGCCATGAAGTGATGGGACCGGATGACATGATCTTAGTTTTCTGAATGTTGAATTTTAAGCCAACTTTTTCACTCTTCTCTTTCACTTTCATCAAGAGGCTCTTTAGTTCTTCTTCACTTTCTGCCATAAGGGTGGTGTCATCTGCATATCTGAGGTTATTGATATTTCTCCCGGCAATCTTGATTCCAGCTTGTGCTTCATCCAGCCCAGCATTTCTCATGATGTACTCTGCATATAAGTCAAATAAGCAGGGTGACAATATACAGCCTTGATGTACTCCTTTTCCTATTTGGAACCAGTCTGTTGTTCCATGTCCATTTCTAACTGTTACTTCCTGACCTGCATACAGATTTCTCAGGAGGCAGGTCAGGTGGTCTGGTATTCCCATCTCTTTCAGAATTTTCCACAGTTTATTGTGATCCACACAGTCAAAGGCTTTGGCATAACTAATTACAGAAATGCAAATCCAAACTACAATGAGATATCACCTCAAACCAGTCAGAATGATCATCATCAAAAAATATACAAATAATAAATGCTGGAGAGGATGTGGAGAAAAGGGAACCCTCTTGCACTGTTGGTGGGAATGTAAATTGATATACCTACTATGGAAGACAGGAGATTCCTTAAAAAACTAGGAATAAAAAGCTATCACATGACTGAACAGCCTCACTTCTAGGCATCTACCCTGAGAAAATCATAAAATCATAACTGAAAAAGACACATGTACCCCAATGTTCACAGAAGCACTATTTACAATATCTAGGACATGGAAGCAAACTAGATGTCAATCAACAAACAAGTGGATAAAGAAGCTGGGGTGCATATATACAATGGAATATTACTCAGCCATAAAAAGGAACACATTTGAGTCAGGGCTAATGAGGTGGATGAACTTAGAGCCTATTACACAGAGTGAAGTAACTTAGAAAGAGAAAAACAAGTATTGTATATTAATGCGTAGAAATTGATTCTAGAAAGATGGTACTGATGAACCTATTCATTTGCAGGGCAGCAATGGAGACATAGACAAAGAGAACAGACTTATGGAACCGGTTGTGGGGGTGAGAAGGAAAGGGTAGGACGAATGGAGAGAGCAGCATGGAGACATATACACTACCATATGTAAAAGAGATAACCAGTGGGAAATTGCTATATGACACGGTGAACTCAAACCAGGGCTCTATGACAATCTAGAGGGGTGGGATGGGGTGGTAGGGAGGTGGAAGGAGGAGGGAACATATGTATACCCATGGCTGATTCATGTTGATGTATGGCAGAAATCAACACAATATTATAAAGCAATTATCCTCCAATTAAAAATAAATACATTTAAAAAAACCTTCCAGGGATAAACTTTTAGTTATAAGGTAAATAAGTACTAGGGATGCAATGTACAATATGATTAGTGTGATTAACACTGCTGTATGTTACATAGGAAAGATGTTGACAGAGTAAATCCTAGGATTTATCATCACGAGGAAAATTTTTTTCCCTGTCTTTAATTTTATACCTAGCTGAGATAACGGCTGTTTAGGTGGCTCAGTGGTAAAGAATCCACCTACCAAGCAGGAGACACAAGTTCGATCCCTCGGTTGGGAAGATTCCCTGGAGAAGGAAATAGCAACCCACTCCAGTATTCTCACCTGGGAAATCCCACAGACAGAGGAGCCTTGTGGGCTACAGTCCATGGAGTCACAAAGAATCAGACACAACGTAGTAACTAAACAACAACAAACTATTGTAATAAACATTTCATGATGTATGAAAGTCAAATCAGCATGCTGCACATCTTAAACAGTATTATATGTTGACTATAGCTCAATAAAACTGGAGGAAAAAATATTTGTTGTGGATATCTCTGGGTAGTGGGATATCAAATAATTTTCACAGTTTTCTTGGCATTCTTTTGCATTTTCTAATATTTTTACATTGGAACGGCTCAGGTTAAAGACTTAAATATAAGACCTGAGACTAACAATAGCATAAGAAAACATAGGGAAAAATTCCTTGACAATGGTCTTGGGAATAACTTTTTGGATATCACACAAAAAAGCATGAGCAACAAAAGCAAAATAAACAAGTGGGACTACCTTAAATTAAAAAGCATTTATAAAAGAAACAATCAATAAAATGAAGAGGCAGCCTACAGAATGGGAGAAAATATCTGCAAACCATGTTTCAAATAAGGGGTTAATATTCACAGTATATAAAGAACTCATACAATCCAATAGCAAAAAATCAAATAATCTGATTTAAAAGTGGGCAAAAAAAATGTCCTGAATAGACATTTTTCAAAGAAAACATACAGATGGCCAACAGGTGCATGAAAAGATATGTAACATTACCAATCATTATGGAAATGCAAATCAAAACCATAATCACCTAATACCTGTCAGAATGGCTATTATAAAAAAATACAACAAATAACAATCATTGCCAGGATATGGAGAAAAGGGAACCCTGGTACACTGTTGGTGGGAATGTAAATTGATCAGCCACTATGGAAACAGTATAGAGACACCTCAAAAAGTTAAAAATAGAACTATTATATGATCTAGCAGTCCCCACTTCTGGGCATGTATCTGAAGGAAATGAAATCACCATCTCAAAGAGATATCTGCATTTCCATGTATGTGAGGCCTTATTCCCAATAGCCAAGACATGAAAACAACCCAAATGTCCACCGACAGATGAGTGGATAAAAAAAGTGACACATATAAGAATATTATTCAGCTGTTAAAAATTAGGAAATCCTGTCACTTGTGACAATATAGATGGACCATGGCAGCATTATGTTAAGTGAAATAAGCCAGAAAGAGACAAATACTGTATGATTTCATTTACATGTGCTAAAGAAGTTGAACTCATAGACACAGAGAGTAGAAGAATTGTTACTTGGGGCTGACAGGTAGGTGAGATGGGGATATATTGGTCAAAGGGCACCAACTTGCATTTCGTAAGATGAATAAGTCTTAGAAATCTAATATACAGCATGGTGACTATAGTTAAGAATTCTGTCTTATTCACTGGAAAGTTGCTAAGAGGGTAGGTCTTAAATAGTCTCATGATACACATACACAATCATAATTGGTAATTATATAGGATGGTGAAGGTACAAAGTAACCTAACTGTGATAATCATTTTGCAATATATATACGTATCATATCATCACATTTTATACCTTAAATTTACATAATGTTATATGTAACATTATGGGAAAATGCTATATGTAACATGTAAATGTTATATGTAACATCATCACATCATTATACCTTAAACTTACATAATGTTATATGTAACATTATGTGAATGCTATATGTAACATTATGTGAATGCTATATGTAACATTAGGAGGAAAAAGCCTTAAAAAAGAAAGTGCTTCACTTTCCTTAACAAAAAACTCCAATAAATATTATTAAAAAATCTGTCTTATATAAATAAAAAATACGAATTTTCCACTTTTTCAGCTTTTTGTGTATGGCTAAATTGTTATGGGGCTTCCCTTGTACCTCAGCTGGTATAGAATCCGCCTGCAATGTGGGAGACCTGGATTCAATCCTTGGGTTGGGAAGATCTCCTGGAAAAGGGAATGGCTATCCACTCCAGTATTCTGGTCTGGAGAATTCCATGCACTGTATAGTCCATGGAGTCGCAAACAGTCAGACATGACTGAGTGACTTTCACTTTAAATTGTTATGAAATTGGACCACAAAATACCTAAATGATAACATAAGGAACAATATTTTTTTTCTTTTAACATAGTTAAAAACATTTATACATAAATTATACACACCTGTTATAGAAAATTTAATAAATATTGATGTAAAGAAAAAGAAAATATCACACAACCATTGCTATCTTTGGGTTTAGTCTGTTCTTCCTTTTTTAATTCCTTATAGTTTAAAGTTAGGGTACTGATTTGTGATCTTTCTTCTTTTTGAATGTAGGCATCTATAGCTATATATTTCCCTGCCAGCACTGACTTTGCAGCATCATATAAGTTTTTGGAAAGCGAAAAAGCTGGCTTAAAATTCAGCACTCAAAAAAAACTAAGATCATGGCATCCAGTCCCATCACTTCATGGCAAATAGATGGGGAGACAATGGAAACAGCGCAGAGTTTATTTTCTTGGGCTCCAAACTCACTGTAGATGGTGACTGCAGCCATGACATTAAAAGACACCCCTTGGAAGAAAAGCCATGACAAACCTAGACACCATATTAAAAAGCAGAGACATTACTTTGCCAACAAAGGTCTGTCTAGTCAAAGCTATGGTTTTTCCAGTAGTCATGTGTGGATGTGAGAACTGGCCTATAAAGAAAGCTGAGCTCCGAAGAATTGATGCTTTTGAACTGTGGTGTTGGAAAAGACTCTTGAGAGTCCCTTGGACTGCAAGGAGATCCAACCAGTCCATCCTAAAGGAAATCAGTCCTGAATACTCATTGGAAGAACTGATGCTGACACTGAAACTCCAAAACTTTGACCACCTGATGCGAAGAACTGACTCATTGGAAAAGACCGATGCTGGGAAAGATTGAAGGCAGGAGGAGAAGGGGATGACAGAGGATGAGATGGTTGGATGGCATTACCAACTCAATGGACAGGAGTTTGAGTAAGCTCTGGGAGTTGGTGATGGACAGGGAAGCCTGGCATGCTGCAGTGCATGGGGCTGCACAGAGTCAGACATGACTGAGCAACTGAACTGATAATTTTTTGGAATGCATATTTTCATTTCCATTTATCTTTAAGTTTTTTCTAATTTCTCTGTGCTTTTTTCTTTGACCCATTGGTAGTTGTTTGTTTAATTTTCACACATTTCTGAATATGTGAGCATGTGTTAATTTTCACATATTTGTGAATTTTCTAGTTTTTGCTCTTTATTTATTCTGTTGTGATCAGAAAAGACACTTTGCATGACTTCAATCTTTTAAAATCTATTGAAATATATTTTGAGGACTCACATATGGTCTATTCTGGAGAATATTCCATAAGACTAACTACATTTTTATTTATTTATTTATTTATTTTACGGTTATTTTTTTTTTATTTTTTTTTCCAGTGGGTTTTGTCATACATTGATATGAATCAGCCATGGATTTACATGTATTCCCAATCCCGATCCCCCCTCCCACCTCCCTCTCCACCCGCTTCCTCTGGGTATACCCCACCAGAATTTTTTTGCCCATTTAGGTATGCAGGGCAATAACTATATACATGTGAATGAAGCTATGAGGACTAAATGTGCTTTTAATACATCATTTTGGTTTCATATTATCCCATTATTTAATTATATCATAATGTATTTAGCCAATATATTATACAGTTTATAATTTTTTCCAGCATAAAATTGGACTCTAATGATTATGGCATCAATAAGCACCTAGCTAAGATACTTAACTACAATTACTGATTACTGCTTTGGGGAGATAAATAGTTCAAACTCTTTCAATAAAAAAATAAAAACCATATGATTATCTCAATAGATGCAGAGAAAACCTTTGACAAAATTCAACATCCATTTATGATAAAAACCCTCCAGAAAGCAGGAATAGAAGGAACATACCTCAAATAATAAAAGCTATATATGACAAACCCTCAGCAAACATCATCCTCAATGGTGAAAAATTGAAAGCATTTCCCCGAAAGTCAGGAACAAGGCAAGGGTGCCACTCTCACCACTACTATTCAACATAGTTTTGGAAGTTTTGGCCACAGCAATCAGAGCAGAAAAATAAATAAAAGGAATCCAGATTGGAAAAGAAGAAGGAAACTCTCACTGTTTGCAGATGAGATGATCCTCTACATAGAAAACCCTAAAGACTCCACCAGAAAATTACTAGAGCTAATCAATGAATATAGTAAAGTTGCAGGATATAAAATTAACACACAGAAATCCCTTGCATTCCTATACACTAACGATGAGAAAACAGACAGAGAAATTAAGGAAACAATACCATTCACCATTGCAACAAAAAGAATAAAATACTTAGGAATATACCTACCTAAAGAAACAAGACCTATATATAGAAAACTATAACACACTGGTAAAAGAAATCAAAGAGGACACAAATAGATGGAGAAATATACCATGTTCATGGATCAGAATAATCAATATAGTGAAAATGACGATACTACCCAAAGAAATCTATAGATTCAGTGCAATCCCTATCAAGCTACCAATTTGTTCTAGTTCTGGCATTTTTCAGAGAACTAGAACAAATAATTTCACAATTTGTATAGAAATACAAAAACCTCAAATAGCCAAAGCAATCTTGAGAGACAAGAATGCAACTGGAGGAATGAACCTGCCTGACTTCACACTATATTACAAAGCGACAGTCATCAAGACAGTGTGGTACTGGCACAAAGACAGAAATATAAATCAATGGAACAAAATAGAAAGCTCAGAGATAAATCCACGTACCTATGGACACCTTATCTTTGACAAAGGAGGCAAGAATATACAATGGAGAAAAGACAATCTTTAACAAGTGGTGCTGGGAAAATTGGTCAACCATTTGTAAAAGAATGAAACTAGAACACTTTCTAACACCATACACAAAAATAAACTCAAAATGGATTAAAGATCTAAATGTAAGACTAGAAACTATAAAACTCCTAGAGGAAAACAGGCAAAACACTCTCCGACATAAATCACAGCAGGATCCTCTATGACCCACCGCCCAGAATATTGGAAATAAAAGCAAAAATAAACAAATGGGACCTAATTAAAATTAAAAGCTTTTGCACAACAAAGGAAACTATAAGCAAGGTGAAAAGACAGCCTTCAGAATGGAAGAAAATAATAGCAAACGAAGCAACTGACAAAGACTTAATCTCAAAAATATACAGGCAACTCCTGCAGCTCAATTCCAGAAAAACAAAAGACTCAGTCAAAAAGTCGGCCAAAGAACTAAACAGACATTTCTCCAAAGAAGACTTACAGATGGCTAACAAACACATGAAAACATGCTCAACATCACTCATTATCAGAGAAATGCAAATCAAAACCACAATGAGGTACCATTTCACTACAGTCAGAATGGCTGCTATCCAAAAGTCTACAAGCAATAAATGCTGGAGAGGGTGTGGAGAAAAGGGAACCCCCTTACACTGTTGGTGGGAATGCAAACTAGTACAGCCACTATGGAGAACAGCGCGGAGATTCCTTAAAAAACTGGAAATAGAACTCCCATACGACCCAGCAATCCCACTGCTGGGCATACACACTGAGGAAACCAGAATTGAAAGAGACACATGTACTCCAATGTTCATCGCAGCACTATTTACAACAGCCAGGACATGGAAGCAATCTAGATGTCCATCAGCAGATGGATAGATAAGAAAGCTGTGGTACATATACACAATGAAATATTACTCAGCCATTAAAAAGAATAGAGTTGAATCAGTTCTAATGAGGTGGATGAAACTGGAGCCTATTATATAGAGTGAAGTAAGCCAGAAAGAAAAACACCAATACAGTATACTAACGCATATATATGGAATTTAGAATGATGGTAACGATAACCCTGTGTGCGAGACAGCAAAAGAGACACAGATGTATTGAACAGTCTTTTGGACTCTGTGGGAGAGGGTGAGGGCAGAATGATATGGGAGAATGGCATTGAAACATGTAAATTATCATATGTGAAATGAATCGCCAGTCCAGGTTTGATGCAAGATACAGGGTCCTTGGGGCTGGTGCACTGGGATGACCCAGAGGGATGGGACGGAGAAGGAGGTGGGAGGGGGGTTCAGGATGGGGAACACATGTAGACCCATGGCGGATTCAAGTCAATGTATGGCAAAACCAATACAATATTGTAAAGTAAAATTTAAAAAAAAAAGAAAATAACTGGTTTGGCAATTAAAAAATAAATAAATAAAAAATCTTACAAAGTGAAACCAGCCAGTAAGTGATAAAGGTGAAAAAAAAAAAGAAAGACATAAAAATCTTACCTTGAATTTTCTTGAAAACTCTGGAATTCATAAACTTTAGAAATCTGTCTGCATAAAAGCTGGGTCTGTGAACCGAAACAGTGTCCTGAAAAGATAAATCAGGTACCACAGGTTTACCTCTCACACAGTTTGTTTCGAGCCAGAAGAAAGCTCTATGCAACTGGCTCTCTGTTAGCCAAAGTCCTTAACCAGAAGGTGTGGATGTTAGGAGCCAGACATGAGTGATGCCTGTGGGCTGTGCGCACAAGAGCCGGGCTGGGGCAAAAAGCATAAGGATCAATCTGAGTAAAGATTCCAGACTGATGGTGAAACAGATCATGAAGCAGGGCAGAGCTGAGATAGCAAAGACTCTGCTTTATAAACCCAAACAGCTAATCCTTGATCCACTGTCCACCAAGAGGGGCTTTTAAATTCCATTTTTTAACATATAGGCAACCAGTGCCTCAAGTGTCATCTGGAACAAAGACATAATCACTTTCAGTCAGAACAAAACTGGGACATAAACAAGCAAAACAACCCCAATGTAAGGTTGAGATAGAGAGAAAAAGTTTGCTGGTTTCACTTTCCAGTAATAAGGTATGTAAACACCATGAAGATTCCTAGGAAACAAGGCTGACTGATGACCCCTGTTATGTTCAATTAGCTACTATTTAGATACAGTTGAATTGAATTAAATCATTAGCTCAATTCTCTCATGCTTGGTAGGAGTCTTTAGGATTGAGGGGGCATTTTATCACAGGTCCAGGAAAGAAGATAGATGAAGGAGCTAATTCCATATATTTGTTGAGTAGTCATTTATTTGCTATCTGAGATAGACATTCCTAAAAATAGTAAATTTGCTTATTTAGTGTTCCATTTTGATTTGAGGTTCATGAATTCCAACAGGGAAACTTCTAAAAATTTATCTTTAGATAATATCATCTGCAGTGGTTTGGAAGAAGAAATACACATTGGACCAGAATCCAGAGACCCGGTTCTCATGTTAGCTCTAATTTTAAAGAGCTCTGTGATCCTGGGTAAAGACAGTATCTCAGTGCCTCAGTCTTTTCATCTGTGAAATTGGGTGTTACATGAGGCATAAGAGAATTCTGTAATCAGCGTTTTATGAAGGACACATCATGGAGGAATCCTCTGCCAAGTGATAATGTTCTCTAGACTATCCGTGATCCTGCAGATGTGATGGAAAACTTCCCACTGGCCTGACATGCACTCTCCCCATTGTTCTGTCAGTTTCTGCTGAAAGTGGACATGGAGTCACAAGTGCAGTCACTTAGAAATACGTAGGATGTAAGATGATCGAGTCAGCCCTTGCCTCCTATGAGAGGTTAAACTGCGGCTCTTTTTGGTATGAGGAAACTGTGTTTAAAGGAGAGGCACAATTGTAAAAAGACAAAAAAAAAAAGTCCTAATTATTGCTTATAATTACATAAATATATAATCAGCACAGAGATTTTCTTAAAAAAAAAAAAAAACAAAAAGGACACTGAAAAACAGAAGACATATTTTATTTCAACAAAGGTAGGGGCTCCTTAGAAGTATCTGACTGATAGAGGACGAGACCATTTGGAGCAGAAGTCTCATTTGGTAACAGGGAATTGAAACTGTCAATAAACAGGAGGAAAATGAAGTGAGTGTTTACTCTCTCTCCCTTCCATGTTCAAGGCATTATGTAGTTGGTACTTTTCTCAGCTAGAAGAAAAAAAAATTAACCTTCCTTCTTGGCCTTTTCTTAAAAAAGAATCTTTGATCTGAATAAGAAGCCTAAGTTTGATTCTCAGAAACAAACTTGTGAACCTGTTGTTTAAAAGTGCATTTTGACAAAGGTCATTTCCTTAGCCTGTGGACAAAATGCAGATCTGACATGCTGAGAGGTTATTACCAGTCTTCCACAGAACTGAGACAGCGAGTGTTTTTTTCCAGGAACGGAGAAGAATAGCATCTATAATTTATCTTTTTTTCAAAGGAAAGCATCTGCTAACATCTTAAAAAATATGTGAGCAAATCTTTGACCAATACAATCTTTGGAAGTGTCACTCTGAGTTATTAACTGAGTGAGGCTGAGGCCATAAATGTTCTGTCAAGCAGCAGGAAGTTCAAATTTAACTTCTAGATAGGAAGTTGTGTGTGTGTGTGTAGACAGACTGCTCTTTGATAATTGTTTTCTTCAGTCATGCCATATCTGCGTCCAAAAGACATTCTCATTTCAGGCAACCTTTGTTATATTTAAATCCAAAACAATTTAAAAGTTTTCCCTTCCCATGTCCTCATTATGTGTTATGCATTGTGTTGAACACCAAAGGGCATTATTTAACTTAACCCTCACGTCAGCCTATGAGGCAGGCACTGTAGTAGTGCATGTACTAAGTTGTGTCAGACACTTTGCAACCCCATGGACTGTAGTCCGCCAGGCTCCTGTGTCTGTGGAATTTTCCAGGCAAGAATACTGTAGTGGGTTGCCATTTCCTCCTCCAGAGGATCTTCCCAACCCAGGAATTGAACCTGCTTCTCCTACTTGGAGGTAAATTTTTTACCACTATGCCACCAGGGAAATATTCTGAGGTATATGTACTATTACTAGCTTCCTGCTATAAATGGGAAATTACACTAAGAGATGGGAAGCAAGCAATGTGTCTGGGTCACATGGTTAGTAACATGGTTTAAATGTAGGGTTCCAGCCTATAGCTGTCTACCATCAAATTCAGGTTCAAACCCCTCTAAGCTTAGTCTTGGGAGAACTTCAACTGTCCTACTGGTCTTTCCAGTGCCTATGAAAAGCCTTTTGCTTTTTCTCATCATCTCCTAATTGGGTCCTTTAGATTGCACATCAAAATAAGACATCATTTTGTTTTCCTGGCCTCTACCTGTTCACCCACCTGGATGGCCTCTATTTGAAGAGCCATTCACATTTATGTTGTCTTTATTCTTAGATTTGAACTTATTTGCTAAGCCTGAGATTCTGAGTTTATAAAGATCTTTGTTTCCTCTCTTTTTCAAGTGACACAGCTTCCTAGACATACTTTGAGGTCTCTGAGAAATCAGAAAAATAATCCAGTTTAACAAGGAGCATGATAAATCACTCACCCCATCATAAACAAGAGCTTTCCAGGAATGTTCCAACTTCTTCATTAACCTAAATGTAAACATACAGAAAAATAAAAGTAAGAATGTAAAATCAACCCCATTTGGTGACTTCTCAGAACCTTTCACTGAATTATTTTGAAATAATAAAAGACTATTTCTGCAAATTTTTTACCTATATGATTGCAGAATGTCAATAATGCCCATAAATAAAAGCAGCTTTTCTCCCTTGTGGCTTTTAGCTGGAATGCCTCCCATTCTGTGAACAGAGCAAAAGAGAAATCATTTTATATGAACAGGAAGTTAAAAATCATTTCTAATAAATAGACTGTAAATGAAAATGGTTAGTCTCTAAAAATCATGGACTCTCATCTTTATTTTTTTGGCTTCAGCTAAAGTCTTCCTGGGAATCAAGAAAGATGTACTTCCCAAGAAGAAGAATAATACCATAGTTGTCAATTCTGAAGAGTTGGATGGGAAGAATTCAATTAAAAAATTATTCTGACTTTAAAGCCATGAGCAAGAATTTTTAAAGTATTTAAAAGTACTGCTCATCAAAAATGCAATACTTTTATATATTTATTGTGAGATTTACAAATAAAATATAGGTGAGCACAAAGGAAAAAATATATAAAGAATCCATTCCAAGGATGCAAAGATAACTACTATTAACATCTTTCCTCTGTATTTATTCATCTGTATGTTATTACTTATCATGTTTTATAACCTGAATTTTTCACTTGCTAAATGATGAACATTTCTTCATATTCAACGCTACTGTGCTTTTAATGGCTGTGTAGTACTTCAGTATGCTGACATAGAATAACTTGTTTAATCAATTATTGGACATTTAGATGGATTTGTAGGAAGGATTAAAAACTTTAGTATGTATGAATTTCCTTCATAAAAGTAAAATATGTCTGTGGTTTAGTCACTGTTGGAGAAGCTTACAAGACGGGCACTTATAGTCAAGGAAAATGATTTCTTTCTTTCAGTCTTTTTGCTCGGCTAGTACATACACATGATACAGTCAACCAATTCAATAATTTTCTTTGGTTGTAACTGTTTCTGTTAGTCAATAAGCAAACTAATGCTGCACATCTGGCTGAAGCAAGTGATCACATCTGTCAGGATGTAGGACTAGGACAACAGAATCCTCTTAATAAAGATAAAAAGTTCTAAATTGCAGACATCACTTCTAGCAAGTATTTGCTTAAATGCATGCTTATTCAAATTCAAAGTATATCCCCTCTGTTTGTGAAGGATGTTTTGAATATGTAGTAAATAGGAATAAAAACATTTTTAGCCATTGTTAAATTATGGAGCCATGTGAAAAGAGAAATCATGTGGGTGAAAGCATAACGACTAAAAAAACTGCCATTCATCCAGTTATCTGTGGATGAGAGGAAATTAGGCTGGCTTGATCCATTTTAGTGCCAGGTAGGAATCTATTCCTAAAGAGCCACCATGAAGGGAATATGATTGCATTTAATTACCCAATGACATCAGCTGCCATGATCAAGGACTGTGTGGGCAGATGGGTGCACTTACGTGTCTGGGTTCTCTGTGATGATTCCGTCTCCTGATTTCCCTGGACCCTGGATGGATTCCATTGCTGTTGAGTAGAGAACCTTTTGCGTCCCAGGCCGCTTAGCATCAGGCACATTTTGAGAAATTTCCTCTTCTTTTTCTTTGAGGGTATGGTCCAAGATGTGGATTCCCAGCAAAAGGCTATAGTCCATGATCTTGAAGCTTTCCAGCACCTGAGTAAGAAAAAGAACCAGGAGGCCCATCACTCCACTGGCTTATAATTCTCATCTGCCCAGGATCAGAGAGATACGCAGACAAGCAGCTCCTGCTTCCTTCCCAGGGGGTGGCTGACAGGAAAAATCAAAGTAAAAACATTGGAGGTTATTATTAGGTCAAGTGCAGTAACCATTGTCACCATGGTTCCAAGATGATCTTTTTATACAAATCTAGAGTAAGTACATTTTTCTTTAGCAGTCCATGAACTTTTTACTAAGCATTTATTGAATATTTTCCGTGAGTCCAGGTGCTAAGTGGTTCATTTTGATTCAGTCCTCACAACTCTTTAAGCCAGGTGCTATTATTTTCTCTGTTTCACAGATGAAAAAAAAACTGAGACACACAGAGAAAGTATATTTGTTCAGTATCATACAGCTCGTAAGTGGCACTGCTGGGATCTGAACCCAGGCAGTCAACTCCAGCATCTTAAGTAGTAGAGGACAGAAACCAACAATCAATGGTCTCTGAAAACCTGTGCCCTCCTGAGCGTGAAGACTCAGCTGGAATGGGCTTTTACCTGAAATCCGTTCTCAAACCCTTCATCTTCCTAAAGCTCAGGGGCCTCCTTTTCAAAGCTTGTCTTTCAAAGTTACCTTTGGTTCCCTGTAGGAAGTCTTTTTTTAAACGTATGGTCTCAACAAAGAACAGGACTTACTGTTTAATTATCCACTCAGCCAACAGTGGGGAAGAGAAGGAATTACAAGTAGCTGGATGTAGCCAGACACAGGAGATAGGAAAAAGAAAAAAATGGAGAAATGCTCGAGACGTGAGGTGGGCAGCCACATGGCTCCTGAGTATGGGTAAGTCTGGTACTCAGGACCCTTCAACTGAGGAAGTGTTCAGGGGGAGTTCAGGAAAATTGGATATTCTCTATTATACAATAAAGTTTTTTTTTCCTAATGGTTTGTCTATGATTCTCCTCTACAACAGATATTTTTGACACTTGGCATTTCTCACACAAAGCTGCTCAGGAAATCAAAACAGCCCAGAAAGAACAGCCTGATGGCGAATAGCTACCCTTGAACCAACATGACAATGTATCTCTGTACCCTAGTTAGGAAATGCCTTTGGAGAACAGAGTCCATAGATACTTGTTTCACCAGGGATTGAATATATATGCAGTATATCTTACACCTCTCCTTCTCCCTGAGTCAACTGCTTTTGATCAGACACTTATGACATACTAAAGAGTGGTTGGGGCTTCCCTGGTGGCCCAGTGGTAAAAAAAAACCTGTCTGCCAATACAAGCGACACAGGTTTGAGCCCTGGGTTGGGAAGATCTCCTGGAGAAGGAAATGGTAACCCACTCCAGTATCTTGTGCCTGGGAAATCCCATGGACACAGGAGCCTGGCGGGGTACAGTCCATGGGGTCACAAAGAATCAGACATGACTGAATGACTAAAACAACAAGAAAGAGGGGTCAGGCCTGAGGATTCAAATACTTGTGGCTGCCACTTACTGGATGCCATTTAATGGTAGGCTTTGTGAACTATTTTTTGTGGGCTTCCCTTGTAGCTCAGCTGGTAAAAAAAAATCCACCTGCAATGAGGAGACCTGGGTTCAGTCCTTGGGTTGGGAAGATCCCCTGGAGAAGGGAAAGGCTACCCACTCCAATATTCTGGCCTGGAGAATGCCATGTACTGTATAGTCCATGGGGTCACAAAGAGTTGGACACGACTGAGTGACTTTCACTTTTACTATTCATTTTTGTGAACTATGACACATATGGCCTTTGGAAAATATGGTTATTCCTAGGTCTTATGTATCTTTGTTGGCAATGAGGAAACTTTAAGTGGGTTGGAAGTATTACTTAATCCTGAGTGCTCACCATTTACCTTTCAGTAAACTGAGCTGAATACTTTCAGGAGGAGGCAGGCAAGAGATGAGTAGACTCTTATTATTTAAGCAGTATAGGCCCTGGAACTTTCTAAGCCAGGATATCACAGAGTGGCCTGACAGCAAAGTGGAATCAGTTTCCCCAACCTGAGGAAGAGGGACTCCAAGACTGGAGGAAGAAGGAAGGGCGACGGGAAAAGCTCCTCACCACTGACCCAGCGCTGCAGCCTTAGACCCACTGGCTGGTTCCCTGTGGAGGCGCACCCATGCCTTGCCCCTCTAGAATACAATACAGAGCTAGGGAAGACAGGCCTGCATCAGGGTTGTCAAGGACCCAACCTCTTAAAAGAAAACACTAACAGACACTGGATGCTTTCTTCAGACAGAAACAAGCATAGATGGATCTTAGCCTTTCCAATTCCCCACCATCCTGAAAGAAAGGCTTGGGAATAGTGCCTATCCGGAGACAATGTGACCCTGCACAATGATCACTGTCTGAGATACCAGTTTTCCTGCTCTCATGTATCACTGCTGGTATGTCCCTTCTTAGAAAGAATGTTGGAGAGGGACACACAGGATACAGTGCACAAACTCTGTGACCCTAGGTAGATTATGTCACCTCCCCAGGCTTCAGTTTCCTCCTCAGTAAAAATGGTGGCAACAACATTAGCTACCACACAGGGTGCTTGTGAAAACTAAACACAGTAATGCAGGTAAGGTGTTTAGAGAAATTCCTAACACAAAGAAAGTGCTCAGTTCATTGTTAGTTAGCATCACGGTTACAACTCATTGCTCACATGTGAGGTGTCAGCTGGAAGCAGACACCCTGGGGTTATACTTCTGAAAACAGACATTCATAAAAAGCCAACAAAAATATGACTGCACTTCCAGCCTGCTTGCTAGTATCCCTTTGGTGTGTCCAGTTCCTTCAGAAATTCTGGGTTCATGGTACCCAGGAGCACTGCGTGGATGTTCAACAGGAAAAGGTCTGCTGACACAGCAATTCTGGTCAATGGGCTATAAAATAACGGCCTCGCAATCTGCCTGAGGGAACAGTCCTGTGTTCAGTGGGTGAAAATCGCAGCCTTGTGCTCGGTACAGCCCCAAGTGCCCACTGGGAAATGTTTCCCCCAAAGCAGTGACCTGGCTTCAAGAGCAAATTCTAGTCCGTCTCCAGGACAATGTTGTACACATCCCTCACAGGCTTCCAGAGTGAAAACTGAAAGGCACTCCTAGACACCATCATATTGGTTTCATTTTTCTCTGCAAAGCACCCAAGTATTAATTCTGCTTATAAACAAGCTTTCTTCATACAATAATTTTTCTTAAAGTTTCTTACAATAATTGCTTAATGCACTTTTCAAACAACTGTTTTATCTGTACTTGTAGTCTCCTTTCTTGCTTAAGGACAGGCCACAGAGAACATGTGTGTTTTATAAGTGATGTGAAGTCAGGCTGTGGTCCAACTTTAACTACTGGACAAAGCAAGAAGCAATTTCAATGCTTTATGTGGTCAAATATCAGGCTGGGTTTATTAAAAAAAATACAAGCCAAAACTTAGAATTAACTAAGAAAAAGCTATAAATAAATTTGAGACAGAGATTAGATTTCTCTGTACTTTTTAATTGGATTGCCAGCATCCCTGAAGGGTCCAGATTGTCCTCAAGAGGCCAGGTTTCTACTTTCCAAGTGAAAGTCTTAAAAAAAAAAAAAAAGATACATTCTCTTCCTATTGAGTGGAAATCTGAGCATGATAGTTGGATTTGGGCTTAGGGAAAGTCACCATCCATAACAAATGTTAAGAAAGAAAAAGATAAATATATAGTCACATATTTTAAATGAAGTTCCCAAACTTGTGCAATGAAAAATTCAGGGAACAGATTTTAGCCATGTGCACAACAGATTTGCATCAATTAGGAACAAAATAGTTGTTATTCATATCTTCCCAGATCGTTAATGAAAGGAATCAATAAATCTGCCAGAACCTTAACATGTGAGTGTTAAGAGGGTGCAACATCCTGCAACACAACAGACACCAGTCTAGTCTGTCACTCAGGTGCACATTTTTTCCCCAGAATGTTGGCCTGACTTCACTGTTGCTGGTGGATCCTGTACCTGTGCATTTGCTTTGCAAAACAGCTGCAAGGCAAACACAGGTGCTTTCCCATCCAGCTTGGGCCAGACCTTACTCCCTCCCCTGTGAAAAAGAGAAAGCAGGAAGGATTCACAGACATATGCAAAACTGAAAGTAAGTTGAAATACCACAGTGTTTTTTTTTATCCTGAGAACCAGATTATTTTTTCTCTTCTTTCTCAAGGACTATTTTAAGTCAGTAATAATATTGGAATGTGGTTAAAAAAAAAAAAAAGCCAGCGTCAAAGTAGCTGCTACACTATCCTGAAGACGTGCTCAAAACTACGTTTTCTAAGATAAAGCATCTCCTCTAGGCTCTCATGGCTGGCGTTGCATCAGGGGTGCTCTCATCCACCTACAACCTCTGCAGACTTGGTGACCTAACACTGGAGATGTCACAGCTTAGAACAGCAGGCACCGCTATGCTCTTTTCACAGACAAAGGTCAGAAAGAGGGGTGTTCTTTTTCCTCTTCCGTCCTCTGTGCCATAGCCCTTAGCCCGCTGCACACTGTTTTCTGCTCCTCAGCTAGATGGAGCCAGAATGACTGCATGGTGAGGAAGACTCCATGCCTGAGGGCCAGGTGGCCTGGTTTAACTCATGGCTCCCCCACTGGTTTGTCTTTGAGCACAGTATGTAACCTCTTTGGGCCTGGTATCCTCGTTCATAAAATAGAAATAATAGGGACACCTATCTCACAGAGTTAGTGTGAATATTAGTTCATCCATGTGAAGTCTTAGGACAGTCATGACATATAGAAAGTATCCAGTACATGCTGGTTCTTCTTATTGCCCTTGCTCTCCACCACCCGTAGGATAAACCACCCCCACTGGAATCTCCACTCATCTTAGCTATAAGGCCCACCTTCTCTTGGTTCTTTGCCTTCCTATTTGTTTTTCCCAGTATTTTCCTCTATGCACTAAGAATATTCACCAGAGTTCTCTCTTCAACTCCTCTGTGTCTACTTTTCTATAGTGACATTCATTTAGTACCCTGGAAAAAATAAGTTGAGTGTCTAGTCTGTGCCAGGCCCCACGGAAGTTGCCAGATCTTCGGGGGTAAGTAAAACAGACAACTACACCATCCTCAAAATTACACAAGCTTTGCACCACAGGTTGAAGTAAGGCCTGGAAGGAAAAATAAGGGTGCTGTGGAGATACCCCACAAAATGGTGACCTACTATTAACTATGGGAAAGTAGCAATAGAGCAGGTAAGAAATGATAGTACTTGAATGACATAGCAGCAGGGGAGCTCAAGGGAGACATGGATAGATTTAAGAATATTTTAGGGGTTGATTCCAACTATCATTGGTCCACAGACAATTCCTAAGACGCTATCTTTACTCTGAACTTAATGCCTAAGTTCCAGTCCTGTATATTTCCCATGGCCTTCTGCTGGACATTTCTGTACACTGTCCTGCTGCAACCCCAAACTTTTTTTTAAAATTTAATTTAATTTTTAATTGGAGGATAATTACTTTACAATATTGTGATGGTTTCTGCCACACATCAACATGAATCAGCCATAGATAAACATGTGGCCCCTCCTTCTTGAACCTTCCTCCCACCTCCCTCCCCATCCCACCCCTCTAGGTTGTCACAGAGCACCGGCTTTGTGCAACCTCCAACTCTTCTTTCTCACTTGTTCTCTGAAATCATCCTAATGTGGATTTTGGACTCCACGACTCCTTTTCCCTTCATTAAGTTTCCTAATCCTGCAGCTTCTATAATCAAAATCATCCTCCTTGCTAATACTTTGATTTCAACTTCCCTTTCTTTTCTGATTCATCACTGACCCCTTCACTTGACCAGGTCACCTCACATCCCTCCTCAAAGCCTGCGGTCTCTCACCATTGCTCAGGTGACAAGGAGGTCCTTGCTACTGTGGCCCCAGCCAACATCTGCTATTTAGCTGTCCAGAGACACCTCCCAGGCTAGTCAAACTGAAATCCCATGCTGCTGCTGCTGCTAAGTCGCTTCAGTCGTGTCCGACTCTGTGCGACCCCATAGATGGCAGCCCACCAGGCTCCCCCGTCCCTGGGATTCTACAGGCAAGAACACTGGAGTGGGTTGCCATTTCCTTCTCCAATGCATGAAAGTGAAAAATGAAAGTGAAGTCCCTCAGTCATGTCTGACTCTTAGTGACCCCATGGACTGCAGCCTACCAGGCTCCTCCGTCCATGGGAGTTTCCAGGCAAGAGTACTGGAGTGGGGTGCCATTGCCTTCTCCTGAAATCCCATAATTACCCCCTAAATACGCTCAGGCTGATTCTTCTTAACGGTCCTTATTTCAAACCTTACTGGTTTTTCAAAGCCTATCTCAATTCTTGCCTCCATAAAGACTAGACTCATGATCTACACAAAATATCAGGAACACATCTCACCTCTGAAAACTCAAGCACATTATTAGTACCCCTCTATCTGGAGAAGGAAATGGCAACCCACTCCAGTATTCTTGCCTGGAAAATCCCATGGACAGAGGAGCCTGGCAGGCTACAGTCCATGGGGTCGCAAAGAGTTGGACACGACTGAGGACTTCACTTCTTCTTCTTCTTCTATGGAATAAAATACGACTATCCATCTATCTAAGCTTTTCCTATCATACATATCAGGCTGCTCCACTCACCAAAGACTTATTTTACTTTGTGCTCCCCACTTGCACTCGATCAGAGCAGAAATATATATTTTTATACTCCTTTCCATGTGAAAAAGTAAGGGAAAAACAAAATATCCAGCAGCAAAGAATGTATGGCAATACATCTTACATTAATATCTCCAATATAAGAACTTGGGATATTGCGCTTCACAGTTACAATGCTTGTGAAAAATCTTCAGCACTGAGAGCATTTACTGTGGTTCTGTGCTCTATGTTGTCAGAAAAAAAAAAGATAATAGCCTACAGTATTTTCAAACCTTCCCACACCAGAAGTATTTATATCCACTTTGTCAAGGACAAAAATCAAGCTGTTATTTAGAGACTCTTAGTTTACTGTTTCGTAGGCACACAACTAAATGGCAGATAAAAGGAAAGCTTGTTTTCTATAAACTAGGCTGAGCTTGAAATCTGGTAAGACTATCGCATTTCTTTTAAGGAAGCCTTTGCAAAAAGAGCATATCACAGGCTGGGTCAACTTCAAAGACCCATTAAGCATCCAGGAGTGCTTGGTGCTGAGTTTAGGTTGGAGGCTCTGTTCTGAAACACATTTCAGGGCTTCCTTAGCTTTCCTGTCCTCTATTTCTCTGCTCTTCCAATCTGGAAGATATGTGAAGTTAAGTTGGCACAAGACTGAGACAGGATGATAATCAGGTAAGTCCAAAAGACTGTTGAAAAATGGCTCCATTTTAAAAATAGTACCTGGGCTTCCCTGCGGTTCAGTGGTCAGGAATCTGCCTTGCAATGCAGTGGACACTGGTTTGATCCCTCATCCAGGACGATCCCACATGCCACAGAGCAACTAAGCCAGCAAGCCGCAACTACTGAGCCTGCCCTGCAACAACTGAAGCCCATGCTCCACAACAAGAGAACCCACTGCAGAGAGAAGTCTGCACATGGCAACGAGTATGCGCCTCTCACCACAATGAGAGAAAGTCCGTGTGCAGCAGCGAAGACCCACCACAGCCAAAAAATAAATAAATCTTTTAAAAGATGGTTCCGAACACCAGGAAATATTCACAGGGGCAGTATAATAGAATTCATCTGTAAATCATGCCTTATGCAAAGTGGAGAAGGAGGATGATTCTAGGATGAAAAAGATGCTTTTTAATCAGATTTTAGGCAAGCAGAGTTTCTAATAATTTTCATGTCGGGGTTGGGGGGGGCTCTTATGGAAATTAATCAAGTCATTAACTATTTTATTGAGCACCTATTATGTGCTTGACGGCAACTGTAGCCATGAAAGGAAAAGATGCTTGTTCCTTGGAAGAAAAGCTATGACCAACCTAGACACCATGTTAAAAAGCAGAGACATTACTTTGCTGACAAAGGTCCATCTAGTCAAAGCTATGGTTTTTCCAGTAGTCATGTATGGATGTGAGAGCTGGACTATAAAGAAAGCTGAGCACTGAAGAATTGATGCTTTTGAACTGTGGTGTTGGAGAAGATTCCTGAGAGTCCCCTGGACTGCAAGGAGAGCCAACCAGTCAATCTTAAAGGAAATTAACCCTGAATATTTATTGGAAGGACTGATGCTGAAGCTGAAGCTCCAATACTTTGGCCACTTGATGCAAAGAGCCAACTCCCTGGAAAAGACCCTGATGCAGGGAAAGATTGAAGGCAGGAGGAGAAGGGGACGACAGAGGATGAGATGGTTGGATGGCATCACCGACTCAATGGACATGAGTTTGAGCAAACTCAGGGAGATGGTGAAGGACAGGGATGCCTGGTGTGCTGCAGTCCATGGGGTTGCAAAGAGTTGGCCATGGCTCAGCAACTGAACAACAACAACTATGTGCTTGGCACTCGCTTGTTCAGAAATCCTTTGAGCAGTCTAGCTAATGTGTGATAAAATAAGACCACCACCATTTTACAACCCCTAATGAATTAAAGCATCTAGTTAGTGGTCAAACATCTAAAACCAACAACAAATCTACAGGAAATGAAAGGGGAAAGAGGTGTATACTGAAAGAAATTATGGGAAACATAACCAGTAGAATCTGGACAATGGAATATACAAACCAATTTCTTCAACAAGTATCAATGACATAAAAAATGACCAGGGTAAAGGGGAGTGGTTAACCAGTAGACACTATTTAAACCTTGATCCAAACTATAAAAAAAGGGTTTTTTTCCCCCATGATAGAACTAGAAATTTGAACACTGACTAGTAAGAATTATTAATTTTCTACAGGTATGATGAAGAGGTTGTAGTTACTTTTTAAAAAAGGAGTCGTTAGTAACTAGGGATTCTTTGAGCAAAATGATTGGCAAAAACATTTATGTTAATTCAGTAAGACAAAACAGTATCCTGAAGATTTTCTGCAAGTAGACATTCCTGGACCTACTGGCTTAGGGTAAAATGAATGCAAGGGTATACCAAGCCTCCCCAAGTAGGCTCCTTGGAATACAGCCCCAGAATTACTCGCATGTGCAAGTTCAGTTAAAGCCAAAAGTTGTCTTTTAAATTTAATTTCCTCAATACAGCTCAGAGTGTTCTTTGCTAATATGATAAAGAGGAAAAACATGCTGTGACAAGCCAAGCAATTTTGACTGGTAGAGCAGACTGAAATAAACATTCAATCTCTAATTTAGTGATGGCAATAATGTGGTTTTTCACTGTGTCTAATGTGGTGACTTAGAATATCAAGCTGTGCTTGATAAACATGTAACAAGGTCTTTTTTGCTCACTTAAAAAGCTTAAAGAAATAGAAGCATACCTTATAACACTAGAAATAGTCATCTATTATTTTAAAAGCTGTATCAATCTATTAATATGTATATGAATGTATGAAGGAATACATATATATTCATCAGCTTCTATATTAGATGGATTATGGATCTTTTCTTTATAGAGACTATTTTTACACACTAATATATCTTAATAAATTATTTTATAAACATATTTAAAAGTAACATTAAAACTGTCAAGTACTTCCCATTCTATCTTCTAGTTGCCATCACTAGAAGTGACTTGCTTCACTGTGGCTTAAGTGGTGGGACAGTTGAGAAACTGGGCTGGTAAGCTGTCCAGTGAGACTCAGAGGCCACTCGTGGCCCAAGTTCCCATGCCCACTTCAATGTAGGAGGTGCAATTCCTGACACCTTCTCACCGCCTTCTACAGTCCACTCCTTGCGGTGAACTGTCTCTGAGTAAAGAGGGAAAAAGTCCTCCTCCCTCTCCTCTTCACTTTAATAAACAAAGAGAGCAAAGAAGAATGGGAGAATCTGTCCACAATAAATAAAACCTCAATTGTGTGGCTTTAAGGTTTAAATTCTACGCTTCGTTGAGGCAAGGGCCATACCCTATTCACTTTTCTCTCTCCCACAGACTTAGCACACAGCCTTACGCAGAGCAAGAATTTGAAACTATTTGTTAATGACATGTAGTTAATTTGGCAGGAAGGTAAGGAAGGATTTGTCAGCTGAGATTCCAGTGATGGTTTGAAGCCAGAGAAATCAAGCCAAACCATGCTCTGAGATCATTCAGGGTTCCACAAGGCAGGCAGAATCTCAGGTGTGGGAAAGTCATCATTTGTACTGAAAAGCTTACAATTTATGAAGAACAATAAGTACCTACTCATAGGGTAAGCTTTAAGAAGTGACAGGAAACCCAGATTGTGGGAGGCATCACTAGAAATGAATTCTTTGGGGTCTTGAGGCATTTTGATTAAGAAACAACTATATATGTACGTGGTCAAAATTAAGGAAAGTGCAAGATGGTAGCTCAGTGCCACGTCCCACGGAGCATGAAGGTGAGGGTTTGAGGTCAAAGGAGAATATAGTAAGTGGCGGGCTCTGGTGCAATATTCTAGTCTCTGTGTCAAGATGTGATCTACACCCTACATTTTTGATGATGTTTACCTAACAAGATGGAGTGATAAAAGGTCAGTCTATACCAGTCCTGAGAGGGAGTTCAATTTTGAGTAAGATTATTATTTAAATTTAGATATGAATGTTTAAATTTGAAGAGACAAATATTAATTGGTAAGTACAAGACTGTGGATTTTAGTAAGCAAGAGTAGTCATGAAAAGTCCACTGGTCCCTGGCTGTCCAGTGGTTAAGACTCTATGTTCCCAATGCAAGGGGACAGGGTTCAATCCCTGGTCAGGGAACTAGATCCCACATGCCGCAACTAAGAGTTTGCATGCCACAGCTAAAGATCCCACATGCAGCAATGAGCACTGAAGATCCCAGGGGTCACAGCTAAGACCTGGCACAGAGAAAGAAAAAATAAAAATGAAAAAAGAAAAAAAAAAAGAGTAGTCATGGAAAAATTAAGAGAGTCTAATTTTCCTACACATCTGAGTGTACAGAAAGTAAATTTGCAATCCCAAATCACTGATTTCTCTGCTCCTGGAGGATGAAGTGGTTGAAATATTTTCTCTAATTGCTAATAATCTAGAAAAAGTTATATAGCTCTTTCATAAACAGAAATATCAGAGGCTGGTGAATCTACACCTACAGAGAATGTCCGTATCATCTGAAGCCAGATTATCAGGTGAAAATGCAGCGAACAATGAGATGGCATCTAGAATGGTTCGTTTTTGGAACAGTTGGAGTTGACCAAACACAGGTGAAGTTTAAAAATGAGGTCTTCATGTGGAGAAATGAAGAGAGGACGTTAACAAGGTCAGACTCCAGCCAGGGTCACTTTCAGGGTGGATGAGGACATTTTCAATAAAGATCAGGTTTTAACCTCCCTGCATCCCTACTACCTAAGGACAACCGATACATCTAGTGGACTATGCATTCCTTTTAAAATACTTTTTTCCCCAAGTGTACATATAGACAAATTCACAGATGCATCTTTTATAAAAAGTTGAAATTTAATAAATTCATTAAAAACAGATTGTCCTTGGCCATTTCACTCTTAAGAGTGGAGGAAGAAATTCTCCCGTGGAGATTTTCTACCTCACAATGCAGAGGGAATTTTGAGGAACAGAAATGAGGAGAGAAGTGTTATACTTGCTGGGTTGAAATACTCAATTAAAAAATGACTTCAAAGGAGGAACACTGGTGACATCAAAGGGACAGTCACTTGCAGGAGAGGGGTGGCATATAAAATGTGCCGGCTGATGGGGACAGGGACGAAGAGCCACGTACATGAGCCAAAGCCTCTCAGAGGCTGGTAAGTGCTGATCTTTTGGGAAAGAACTAGAACCAAAGTGTGGCCCAAGAAGTACTGTGCCTTTTCCGTGACAGTCAAGGAAACCCTGTTTTTCCAGAATATGAGTATTTGAGTAAATGTGCACTGAATACTGAATGAATAAAATAAAGCCCTATAAAAATCAAACTGATTTCACCGTTTAAAAGTGTTTCCAGAGGGCACATTTCTGAACCAGTTTTTAAACTCTGTAACATTTTCCCAGGCCCTGAAAACTCTCAAATACTTCCTAAGTCTCTGGAACTCAGTCTCTTACCAGATTCCAGAAATTTCTCCTGAAGTATGGAAGCTCAAGTCCATTTTGTTAGTTGCTGGGGTTCGCCACCCCTCTATCTCCCTGGGCTTGAGTATTTATAACTCTATTCTAACTTACATGGTCATCTGTGTGACAGACTTACCCTGGCATCCACATCAGATCCACCCTGGCCAACTTCATAGCCTTTCCAGACATATCTTCAAAACCAGGGATGTTACCATCATGCCGCCCACCCCTCCGTGGCCACTTCCTCTTCCTGCTCTCTGTGCTCTGGTTTGCCAGGATTTCCCCAGTGGAGGAGGATATGGTCGCGGGGACATTTCCTTCCCTTTGCTCCCTGCCCTCAGATTCTCCGTGAGTCTTCTCACTTGGGGCCTCCCTTGACCTCACCTCTAGACCTAGCGTCATCAACAAAATCAAAGACAGGTAGGTTCTTTTCTCACAAAAGCAGGAAACCCTCACATATTGTATTTATTTCATAAAGCCCAGAGACTTCAGCTTCCTTGAACAGGCATTATTATTATTTATATTTATTTACATGTGACAATTTACTTATAATGCAAGTTAGGTAAATAGAGCACCACCACTGCCACACCTCAGGAATATAGGTGAGCTCTCTAATCCTTAGGTCATATTTCTTTTAGGAAGAAAAGGTAAAGGAGTTTTAAGGGAGTTGAGGAAGATATTTTCAGTGTCCCATTTCTATTCTTTACTGTAGAAATTCTTATAATGTTCCACTTGGTTTGAAGTGAGGGTTAAAAAAAAAACCCTACTGGCTTGATAATCCTTCCAATTCTGGAGTTAATGAGGATTCTTAAAAGCTGCCACCCAGGATTCAATGACATACTTTGTGTCCCTGATCTCTCTCTCTGCCAGACTGGAAAAACAATCAATTCCACTGTAAACCATCACATTTCTCAGAAAGAAGTTTTGCTTTTAAGTTAATAGGATTTCATGTGCACACATGTTGGTAACAGTTGGCAAGTGTCAATGGGCTTGATTATGTTTTTCATTAAACTTTCAAAATTAAATGTTTGGATTACTAGTTCTACTTTGTGGTTCTCAGTCACTTGGCACTATGTTCCTCTTTGCCTCCTTTCTTGAAGTAGGTTTTGAGATACTTCATTAATTCACTGCGCTGTCCAAACCAAGTTCTCTATTTTGATGGAGTCCTTTCTTAACTCCTCCATCAAATCCTCACCAGCTCCGTGTCAGAGCTAGAAAACCAGTTATCAGGCACTTCCAACCCATCCCGTCTGCATCCAAGTTATCAATTAAACACTTTCATTTGCACAGACTTTCCTCCACTACTCCTACTACAGACAATGTACAGATGAAAGAACCTGGATTGTGGAACCAGAGAGACGCGGCTCCAGCAATGTAAGCTCTGCTGGCTTGGAGAAGCTGAACCTCTCCTGAGTCCCCACTTCATCCGTCAAAACGGAATCATGGCACTCACTCTGTAGGGCTGTTGTGAGGATTAATGAGACAATCTATCTGTGATGTCAAGTACTGCCTGGCTCAGAGCAAGTCCATAATAAATGTTACTAGAAACAATCTAGAGATGAACTGAGCCTTGGAAGTGTGTCCTTACTGTCCATAAAATCATGCATTTGGTATTAAGATACTTTGGTATCTTTCTACAGGTTATTTCTAAGACAGAACTCTCCCTCTACCCCAAGCTGGAACAGCTGGTTTTGAAATACTGAGAATTACTTGTCTGGCTCAAACTGAGGTATCTGTTGCTGAGTAGAAAGTCGGGTATGAACAGGAACATAGATGAGTATTTTGATTTTTGCAGCTACCCTGAAATTCTCTGGTATTGACCACCTTGCCCCGTGTGTTACTGCAATTGGAGCCTCTTTCTGTCACGCATCTGCATGAAAGCTGAAATGCAGCCAGTGCCACAGCTGGACAAAAAGTGTGTTAGTCATTCATTCATGTCCGACTCTTTGTGACCCTGTGGGCTATAGCTTACCAGGCTCCTCTGACCAGGGGATTCTCCAGGCAAGAATACCGGAGTGGGTTGCCATTTCCTTCACCAGCAGATCTTCCTGACTCAGGGATCAAACCTGGTCTCTGGCCTTGCAGGGAGAGACATGCATATTCTTTACCATTTGAGTCACCAGGAAAGTCCATCCACTCCAGTATTCTCGTCTTGGAAATCCCAAGGACAGTGGAGCCTGGAGGACCACAGACCATGGAGTCGCAAAAGAGTCAGACACGACTTAGTGACTAAACAACAACAATGGACATTAGACAAATAAGCAATATACATGTACTTCAATTATTTTCCAATCCACAACACTGATATGATGATTAACTCTAGGTCTATTTCATATCAGACCATTGGTACGTTATCATTAAAGCTTGCTCTTATATTTATCGATTAGGTAAGAGTTATCATTTCAAAAATGTTTCCTCTTGTGCTGTGCTTAGTCACTCAGTCGTGTCTGACTGTTTGTGACCCCATGGACATCAAAAGACTAACACTGAAAGAAAGCAAAAAAGAATCCGCCTTCCAATATACCCGATGTTCGATCCCTGGTCGGGGAACTAACGTCCCACACGCCATGGAGCAACTAAGTCTGTGTGCCACAACAAAGATCCCATGTGCTGCAACTGAGCCCCGACACAGAAAAATAAGTGATAATAATTTTTTTAACTACAAAAAATGTTCTCCTACTGAATAGGCTAGTAAAGAAATAAACTATAGAAAGCGGTTAAAAAAAAAAGAGAGAGAGATTAACACTAAGACAACTGCTATTCTGCTAAGTGATTTGAAGGGTAGGAAAATGAAATCACACAATTTCTATTCTCCTAGAGAGCAGATTTTAGTAGGCAAACAAAACATGTACGCACGTAATCACAATACAATGTAGAAATACCAAAGGCTATAGAACAGAGTTAGATCAAGTGCTATGAGCATTAAAGTCACAGTGAATTATTAGTGCTAAAGTCCTATACCTTGGGCCTCTCCTCAGAAATCCCTAGCAATTACATTAAGGCCCAGAGATGTGTGATTACTCTTTAGACTTAATTGTAAGTTCTTCTGTTTCATTTTCACCCCTCTTTCCTGTATCCCCAAACTACTTCTTTATTGGATTTATCTTTTGCTTTGTTGAAGTATATACTTAAGTAATTTTTTAACAACAAACTTAAATAAACACCTATAAGAATGACTAAAATAAAATACAGTGACAACAGCAAATGTTGGTGGGGAACTAGATCACTCATACACTGCTGGTGGGAACGCAAAATTGTACTGCTGCTCTGAAAAAGTTTAGCAATTTCTTCCCAAGTAAACATGTGCTTACCATACAACACAGAAGCTGCACTTGGGCATTTACAGCAAAGAAATAAAAACTTGTGCTTATGCAGAAACCTTCATGCAAATATTCACAGTAGCTTTATTTGTAACCAGTCAAAAACTAAAGAAAACTATATGTTATTCAGCAAGTGGTATATCCATACCATGAAACTCAGCAATAAAAGAGGGCAAACCACCAATATACAAAATAACTTGAATGGATGACAAGGGTATTATGCTGAGTGAAAAAAGCCCAACTCAGAGGTTACACCTGAATGATTCTTGAAATCTGCAAGAGACTGGGGAGGGGCAGGATGAGGAAGCTGTGTGTGTGGCTACATATAAAACAGGGGCAGCAAAACAGAAAAAGAGACACAGATGTACAGAACAGACTTTTGGACTCTGTGGGAGAAGGCGAGGGTGGGATGTTTCGAGAGAACAGCATCGAAACATGTATATTATCTATAGTGAAACAGATCACCAGCCCAGGTTGGATGCATGAGACAAGTGCTCGGGCCTGGTGCACTGGGAAGACCCAGAGGGAGCGGGTGGAGAGGGAGGTGGGAGGGGGGATCGGGATGGGGAATACATGTAACTCCATGGCTGATTCATGTCAATGTATAACAAAACCCACTTCAATACTATAAAGTAATTAGCCTCCAACTAATAAAAATAAACGAAAAAAAAAAAAAAAAACAGGGGCAGGAAGGATTTGTGTCAAGAATTGTCACTTGTTGCTTGTCAAGATACTTGACCATGTTGGTTTCAGAAATACATATATGCATCACACTGCATAAGCTATATACATACATACCCATGCACACATACAAATGAATGCATATAAAACTGGTGAAATCTGAAAAAGATCCCTGCATGTACCCATGTACCCATGTCTATTTCCTCTGTACTTTTTCTTCCAACTGCATGCAAATCTACAATTATTTAAAAAATTTTTTTCTTTTCATAAAAGATTTATAGGTAGAAAGCTTTTAAAAGTCCTTGCACATATGACAATGTCTTTATGTGCAGTTTCACAAGGAAATCTGGCCTGGCTAGATACAGAGATCTATGTCCATGATCATGTTCTTTTAGACCAGAGCATAGAAGGCATTGCTTCACTGTTTCTCAGGAACTTTATGATTTTTTTTTTTCTAGCTCAAACAGCCTCTGAGTCCATAAGTTGGTTTTATTTACTTATTTTTTTTCACCAACTTTATCTTTGCTTTAGGTAGGTATTACAATGTTATCAATATAGCTAATAAGAGATAGCAAAACTCATAATTTAAAACAATGGAGCAGATAAATATATCATGAGATTACAGTGTTTTTAAGACCTAATTTGCCAAACAATGCATTCATCTATATCTTTTCAGGGAAGTAATCTTTCATCTCTGGAACAGAGATGCAGAGTCAATGATATCTCTTCCCATGTTTTAGCTGAAATCTAAAACCAAAATTCAATTCCTTACTGATAAAGAAAATAGCCTAAATGTTAAGTGTTGTCATCAGTAAAAGATATACATCTTTTTTATATTAGGTCTGAGGCATTTTTTCCCCCCTTAAAGATAACTGGAAGGCAACCAATACACATAAAAAAAGAAAAGAACCTGTCTAAACTAAATGCAAAAAAAAAATTATTGCTAAACAAAATTATAGCTATGTGGTAAGCACTAACATTATGCTAAATTAAGTATTATAGAAAATAACCTACATTGTAACCCATGCAAACATGTCCGGAGCTGAGAAGAATCTAATCTACAAATTTAGAACTTGCCATACACAGAAAGAAATACCAGTTTGCAAAAAAATAAAAGTCTCAGTATTAAGACTAGCTTCATGAATATTTCATTAATATTAATATTTATGGCGACAGATGTTTGTGTAAAAAAAGAAAATTGGTTCCACACTAAATAAAAATTAATAAGTTTTCTGCTAAACAAAAAAAATAATAAATGCAAAATAAGTCATTTAGGTTATTAATTATCAAGACTGTCTGATATGACTCCCACATGAAGGAATAAACTATTTGAATTGCAAACATGAATTTTCACTAATGTACTTTGTATCAGTGTCACATCCCCAGAGTTATCAATAAATATCATAGGATGTAGTAATGTATCAAACTAATTAAATGACATGAGACTTTTTAGATTTTTCACATATAAGTTATGTCAGAGAAGAATTATAGTAAATTAAAAAAATGAACACCAAATAGCTCCTAATTGTTCTTTCAAAATTAATACATAAATTTCAAGTCACTTTAAATTTCATCATCTTATACATACTGAAGGTACACAATAAGCCAGGTACATAGTTGTAGAGAGGTATAAGGAATGAGCTTTAGGCTCTGAGACATTTAGTCTGGCTAGGGAGACAGGACATGTATCTAAAGGAAACAAGAATCAGCATCAAATAAATTCAAATGACTATAATACTGTTTCTATGGGAAAATAATTGAAAGATAAAAATACTTTTGTTGCACAAATGACTTTGAACATGGGGACAATCAGTTCAGTTTTTCAAAAAAACCCAAGTGATTCAAAAGGGAACTCATCTGCTTTATTAAATTCCCAGGGCTGTATCTGGCAGGCATGGCAGTGAAACTGGATGCCTCTTCCAAAAGACAGAACTTAAGAAACAGCTAGATATGTAAAAGTTACCAAAGATAGATTTTTTTTTTGGAGGTGTGCCTAAACCTGTCTCCCTCTATCATCAGATAATTAATTCCTTTGTTCAAATGTGTATTTCAATGAACTGTTACTAAGTACTGAATAAGCACCAGGCCATGAAGTCAGGTTTGATCCTCGGGCTCAAGGAACTACATGTGTTAAATCCCACAAAAGAGGCTAACCCTGGAGGCTTGGGGGACCCACAGCATGGTGGTCTTGGGGAAAGGTAGTCCTGAGATGAGTAAGCAGGGGCCAGGTGAAGGAGAGAGTGGGAGAATGATCCTTCGGGGTGAGACATGCCTGAAGAGACCAAAATCTTTAGAGAAAGTGTCCAGCCCATCAGAATGACCGGGGAGTAAGGATGTTCTGGGGAAAGGGGACAGACAAGGCTGGAGAAGAACACTGAAGGGGCATCTGGGGAAGTGGCAGGGATCAAATCAGGAAGGGTTTGAAAGTTTCAAGCTATGAAGTATGTATGGCTTCAAGAGCTGGTGGTCTTCCGATCTTAGGATGACTTTGGGGGCAGCACTGGAAATATGCTGAAAGACAATGCTAGTGAAAACGCCAGGCAAAGAGGGGTCTCTGCAAGGGCAGAGGTTGTGCATCTGGAGGGAGCAGGCAGCCAAGAGTTATTTAGGAGGCAGATTGGACAGGATGTGGTGATTTACTGAGTGTGGAGAAAGAGAACAAGAAAGGAGGATGGGAAGGGCAGCTGCAGGGAAGTGAAGTGGGCAACTAGCTTCATGCTGATCACATTCCCCGGGCCAGAGAAGACAGGCAGAAGATGAGGCTAGGGGGAGACAACAGGGTACCTGGAAAGAGCAGTGTCCACACAGGACGCGCCTCTCAGCTTGCCTGTCACATGGGGACCACAGGGGATGGTTTGACTAAATCCTACCTTCTGTTTCTGATGACAGGTGACCTGTGCTGTCCCGGTGGTACTTTCTGCTGACATGACTCTCACCCCAAGCCAAGTTCTCTTATGGGTGTAGATAGCTGTCATAGCACGCAGAGGGTGAGGCCAAGGAAGATGTAATGCTTCCAGAAAGGGAACCCCAGTATTTCCATGTTCATTTCCCCCAGACATAGCCTATAGGGAACAGTAGTGTGGGAGTCAAGGAAAACCAAGATCTGGATTCCTGCTTCTGGAAAGAGTCCTTTTTCTGAATTCTGTGGGGAAGTGGGTTCAGCAAGGTTGAAGGATAAAGTGCATTCTGTTTTCTAGAAGACTGCCAAGCAGCCAGAGTGCCACATGGAGGAGCTGATAGGGATGGACCAGAAGTGGGGTGGGGGCACGTTTATAGGCAAGGGCCTGAGGCTGGGCCGGGAAAGCTGAGGAAAGGGACTCAGGGGTGCTCAGGGGGTGACGGGGAAGATGGCTCTTGTCAAGAGGACTTGGTGTGGGTTAAGGTAGTTCTGGCTGTTTTGGATGCAGAGTCCAGAAGCAGCTCTGATGGGGACTCAGGGAAGTAAGTAGTCTGTGGGGAACAGGGCACGATGCATGTGGGTCAAGCTGGGTCAGTGAGTCAGGCAGGTACCTTCCAGCCAGCAGTCATGCAGGGGAAATGGAGCCCTGGGGTCTGAGATGTCAAGCTGAAATATAAAAGAGGCGGGGGCAGGAAGTAGGAGTGACGGCAGGAAGAGGTTAGGAGGCTTATCTTTTCCATCTGGGAACAGCAGAAAAGCTGGGATCCAAAGGTCTGGGATTCCTGGCTTTACTACTTCTAAGCCCTTAAGAGGACCTGGCACCACCAGAAAGGGGCTTTTGACATTATTTGGCTCCTGACTGCTTTTCTCTCCTACCTCACATGTTCCTTTCCTATTAACTGTCACAACACCAAACAATTCTAGGGACATGTTATGCCATGTCATGCTTAACTCATATTATTCTCTCTGCCTAGAAATACGCTTCTACTTCTTTGCCTACCTGGAGAATTCCTCTTCTTCAAAACCAAACTATGTTACCTACTCTGATCCCTATAAACACCTTAGAATATCATCATGGCACTAATATACAGAATGGCAATTGATTAAACATAGAGGTCATTTACCCCATGTTGGCACACAGTAGGGCCACAATACAGGTGTCTGATAAGTGCGTGAAAGGATGCATCTGAATAGGGGTCTAGCTCACCTTTCTTTGGCTGGGCTGCTGACACAGTAGTGCAGTCCCCCGCCTCTTTTGTTTTTAGTGCCTAGCAGTGGGGCCTCACTCAGAGGAATGTTAATAGCAGACAGTCTCCATCCTTTGGGGCTGGAAGCAGCCCCAGGTGACCTCACATCCTTCCCTGGATCTCCATAGCACCTTGTCTGGCACTAAAGCTCAGTTTTCTGCAAAGCGAGGGAAATGTCAGGGTCAGAGACGCTGCAGGCAATGCCAACCATACAACCCATTCTAGCCCTTCAGGGGATGACCTGAAGAAAGAGAGAGATGGGTCTGCCCGGCTCTAGGATGGGAGTCCTCTGCCTGGGGTTGGGGAGGGTAGGGGTGGGGGTCAATGGGCTCCAAGGGATTCATGAACTGGTGTGTAGATGGGCATTTTTCTGGGGAAACAGTTCACAGCTTTCATCAGTTTTGCAAAGAGGTCCCTGACCTTTAAATATTAAGACCTACCATTCTAGAAACGTGCCCTCCTCCAGGCAGCTCTGATCTGAGAATCAGCTGCTGACTCCAGATCACAGAGGCCTTGGTCTTCACCAAGGCAGATCACAGAAGGGACTCAGGTTCCTCCATAGCATGCCACTCACATGCCCGAATACCACCCCAAGAAGAGCCTTTTTGAAGACAAATGTGCAATTTAAGGAAGTTTCATTATCTGTGTCTTTTACAGGTTCAAATGCAATGAAAGAGAGGGAGTTAGGCTTATGATGCCTCTACTTTGACCTTTATGTTCCTCAGCACAACAAATCCTCAAAAAATAAAAAGGCAAATCTCCAGGGTCTCATTGCTGAAGAAGAGTCGTGTTTGACCTCATTCTATCAGGGCTGAGCTCAGGAAATGCTAATAAACAGACAAATCCTGTGCAATGGCTTTTTACATTTGACCTTTCCTTTTTTTTTCTTTCTGGCATAGGAGCCTTAGAAAGAGGCTTTCCATATTGAAGAGGCAAGAAATGTACACACGCACATGTGCGCACACACACACACACACACACATAGAGAGAGCAAATCTAAAACTGTACTAAACTCTGGGGAACTGAGAGTCACTTTTCACCCACATCCTGTCAGGGTTGAAAAGCATAGAAAAAGGATTCTACTAAAATGTATGTATGTTTTATTCTTTTTTAAAGAAAAATATGAGTCCCTCATATGCACCCAGATATCTGAACAGCTCAGCTGGATATTTTTATTTGCTTGGTTCCCACTATTCTGCCTATGATTTCTGAAAAGATAGTTTTTAAAAAAAATCCTTACATTTGAGTCTGTAAATTTCAGTTGTTAAGAACACATGCTTTGTCCCTAAACAGGCGTGGGCTCTGCCACTGACTTGCTAGGTGATGCTGGACAGGTTTCTTAATCTTTTTAAGAACTTTTTCACCAATTAAAATAGGTGTATGATCTTCCAAACAAAAAAAAAGAGAAAAATGGGAGTATGAATGGTATTGATGTCACATGGTGGCTGAGATAATGAAATGAAATAATGCACTTAGGATATTAAGTGAAGTAAGTCAGACAGAGAAAGACAAATATATGGTATCACTTCTATGTGGAATGTAAAAAAATAATATCAATAGAAATGAACTTAAGAAACACAAATAGACTCACAGACACAGAAAACAAAGTGATGGTTAGCAAAGGAAAAGGTGGGAAAGGGATAAATCAGGAGATGGGGTTAACATATACACAGTACTGTATATAAAATAGATTACCAACATGAGCCTACTGTATAGCACAAGGAACTATATTCAGTATCTTGTAATAAGCTATAATGGAAAAGAATCTGAAAAAGGATATATTACACACACACACACACACACACACACACACACACACACGTATAACTGAATCACTTTGCTGAATACTTGAAACTATCACAACACTGTAATGGTAAATCAATTATACATCAATATTTTTTAAAAATGGAAAATCTGAGGCTAGCTTGGCAAACTTGAAGCATTCAGTGAGTGGCAGCCAAAGAGCAGGAACTGTGGGGTAAATCCCCTACCAATGAAAGGAACTATTCCAAGGACGCATCTTTCTGCGTTTTCATAAATGTTCTAACACACAGAAAGACAAAACGCAGCAACAGTGGGGCTGTGCTTCTCAGGGAGGGTCCCCTACTTTATACATTACATGGGGAGGTCAAGACTGCATTCTTCACCTTCAGGTGAGCTCAAGCCTGGCAGGGAAGGGATCTTCCCTCCCCAGCAGCAATGTGGGTCATCTGACCAGGTCCACAGAAGGCCCAGGAAGCCAAGACACACTGCATATTTCCCAGTGATCAGGCCCCATGAATCCTGTCCTCTCTTCTAGAAAGCCCTGGTCAGGCCTGGACCCAAACCCTTATCATCATTCCTTCAGCCCATTTCCAACATGCTCAACTCAGCTGAGAACCGAGTGGTTCTCAAAAGTTCACCTGGGCCAAAAAATAACATCCCTGACAATCTTTTGACCAAAGATCATCACCCTACAGAACCCAGCAAAGTTGCATTCTCATTGCATTCTCATCTATTTCTCCAAAAGGGTTTTTACCTACTTTCTGTAAATTTACCATGTCAGAAATATTTATCCTCAACTTTGGTTTTAGTTTTTTTCCTTACACATTGCCGGCTGACAACTCGCATCCTTTTGATAAAGGATTTGGTTACTTTGCATGGAAAGGCCTTTGCTCTGTCAAATCTCACTCCTGATCATCTCTTACACAGATCATATAAAGCAGTTTCAATAAATGAACCCATCCCATGGTTTGGTATCTACAACGGATTTCTAGGGATCCATTTACTAATTGCATTAAGTGCATTTTCTCTAAGCTTCTCTCGCCTGTTGGAATCTTACTTCATCTAAGTTTTGTATTAATATGTGGCTTTTCTCAAAAATCACTGTGTTAAAACCCAAATTTCTTTTCCTTTCACTTTAACTATCTTTCCCACAGAGGATGAAAAGAAACAAAAATCTTTGTGTCATTTGATCAAGGAAGGCTGACTTCACTTATTAGTAAAATTAATAGACTCCAGACAACTGCGTCATCATCCACCAGTTCCTTCAACAACAGGGAAGCATGGATCAGTACACGGATTGGGAATGAGGGGATTCCATGTGTTGGCCTTTGAACCTTCCTTAAAAAAGTACATTACCACAGATAACTTTGCAAAGGCATTCACAACAATGACATTTCCTTACCCGGCAGTCTCTCTGAAGTGTCTTCATGAGTGCATTGTATGTTTCTGTATCAAAATACAATCCTTCATGCATGTCCTGCAGGAAATCTAAGTCCTTAAACGTGGGGCTAGATTTCTCTCTCTCTTTTCTGGATGCTCTTCGCTTATAGGTTGAGCCTTTCAAGTCATACGTGAAGTGCATTCTCATGGAGCGTGGTAAAACGTTGTTCATCACCACAATCCTGATGTTAATGCCCCCTGACTGCATGCAATACAGTCCATAAAATTTTGGCAAAAGAGTTCTTGGATTCTGGTTCAAATTCTAAAAAGAGAAAAAGAAAAAAATGTTTAAAATGTACTTTTACAAAGCAACACTCCACTATGATGCATTTTCATGTAAAATGATAATTAAAAATGGAATGTGATTACTCTCGTTAACAGTCATTTGTTAAAATTTTGCTGTTCCGAATCTAGTTTCTAAGTCAGCTTATGGGAACTGCAACTTTATCATTCTGAACTCAGGGTGTTAAAAGTGCCTGAACTGAAAATGGACAGAATTTCCTTCTTTAATTAGTTACAACTAAAAACAGGCAGAGATGTGATTAGTGCCATGTGTGATTATTCTCTAAGGTAGCCCAAGAGAAAATTAGGTGCTGGGGTACAAGGGTGGACATTTAAAATCTTAATAGCTCCTGAGAAACTCTCTTCCAAAATGACCAGACCAGTTCACAAACACACTTCATAAGGTTACATATATCCCACCACTTTTTACCAATGCTGAATATTATCCTACTTTACAATCTCTGGAAGCAAGCTTGGTGAAAAATGAAAACGTGTTTTCAAGTTAATTTAAATGTGAATACCACAGAGAACTAGAGAAATTTAATATTCTTATGTATTTTCAGCCACATCTTAAAGATAATTTTGTGTTACCCTCCTTTGCTCCTTTTTCCTTAGGTTTTTGCCATTGTTGGAGTTCTTGATATATTCTGGATATTTATTATTTTCCTCTTCTACTTGGGGTAAATATTTTCTTCCAGTATGTTGTCTTTTTTGTTACAAAAATAGACAATCTAATTTTGTTTTTTGGCTGCCTCACAGGGCATGCAGAATATCCCCAACCAGGGATGGGACCCATGCCCCCCTTCATTGGAAACACAAAGTCTTAACCATCAGACCACTGGGCTATAAAAATAAGGAATATGTGTCTGTTTTTGTTTCACTTTAAAAGTATGGGAAAACTAAAAAATAGTTTTTTGTTGTTGTTGCTTAGTCGTTAAGTCATGTCCAACTGCTTTGAGACTCCATGGACTATGGCCCACCAGGCTCCTCTGTCCATGGGATTTTCCAGGCAAGAATACTGGGGTGGGTTGACATTTCCTTCTCCAGAGGATCTTTCCAACCCAGGGATCAAACCCATGTCTCTTGCATAGACGGGCAGATTCTTAACCACGGAGCCAAAAGGGAAGCACCAAAAATAGTTTACTAAAAGGCATTTATATAATGAAAAGTCTCTCTTCTATCCTTAATCCTTCCCCCATTTCCCAGCTTTTGCGGAAACCGTTTCCTCTTTCTTTCTATCATTCTGGAAATATTCTATGTGCTTATGTTAATTTTATATCTGGCATTATTTTTGATTATATAGATGTTTTGCCTTTTCATGTAGTTATATTTATGAACTTGTTTCTCATGCTTTTTTTGGTTTCTTATTTAGCAAGGCTTTTTATACCCCAAGGTTATAAATTTCTTCCTTCTTCTTACAAATTTTTAATAGTTTTGCTGATTACATTTGGCTTTTACTCCATATGGGATTAATTTTTCTCTTTCAGTTTTACTGAGATATAATTGACATACAGCACTGGGTAAGTTTGCATAGAGCACTGATCTTCTGACTTATATACATCATGAAATGAGTATCACAGTAAGTTTAGAAGAGAGTTCTTAGGATTACTCTCTTAACAACTCATGTGTAACAGCAGTCCCCAATCTTTTTGGCACCAGGGACCGGTTTCATGGAAGACAATTTTTCCATGCATGGACCCAGGAGTTTTGGAGGAGATGGTTTTAGATGACTCAAGTACATTACATTTATTGTTCTAATGATAATCTGTATTTACAGCTGCTCCCCAGGGCTAGCATCACTGCTTCAGCTCCACCTCATATCATCAGGCATTAGATTCATATTAGGAGTGCGCAACCTAGATCCTGGGCAATCGCAGTTCACAGTAGGGTTTGCACTCCTATGAGAATCTAAGGCCACCACTGATCCGACAGGGGGCGGAGCACAGGCTGTAACAGGAGTAACACAGAGTGACCGTAAATACAGAGGAAGCTTCACTTGCTCCCCTCCTGCTGTGCAGCCTGGTTCCTAACAGTACCAGTCTGTAGCCCAGGGTTTGGGGACCCCTGATATATAACATGCAGCAGTATTCATTATCTTTATCATGTTTACATTAACATCCCTAGTAGTTATTTATCTTGTAACTAGAAGCTTGTACCTTTTGACCACCTTCCTCTAACTACCCCTTTCCCCCACCTCCCACCTCTGGTAACCACAAATCTGATCTCCTTTTCTATGTGCTTGTTTTTGAAGTAAAATTGACCTACATAACTACGCCAGTTCCTGTTATACAACATAGTGATTAGATATTTCTACATTTCAAACTGATCACCACAGTAAGTCTAGTTAAAACCTATCACAACACAAAGATACTGCATACAGTCCCCACACTGTCCATTGCATAGCCATGACTCATTTATTTTGCAACTGGAAGTCTGTACCTCTTAATCTCCCTCACCTGTTTCTCTCCTCCCCTGACCCTTCTTCCCTCTGACAACCACCTCTTTGTTCTCTGTGTCTATGATGCTGTTTCTGTTTTATGTTTGATCATTTATTTTTTTAGATTCCACATATAAGTAAAACAATACTGTATTTGTCTCTCTCTGTATGGCTTATTTCCCTCAGCATGGTACCCTCTAGGTCTATCCATGTTGTCACAAATGGCAAGATTTCATTCTTTTTTTCTGGTTGAGTAATATTTCATTACATATATATATATATATATATCATATCTTGTTTTTCCATTCATTTAATGAAGGGCACTTGAGTTGCTTCCATATCTTGGCTTCTGTAAATAATGGTGCAGTGAATATAGGGGTGCATATGTCTTTTCAAATCAGTGTTTTTGTTTCCTTTGAATAAATCCCAGGAGTGGTATTTCTGGATCATATACTAGTTCTGTTTTTAATTTTTTTTGAGGAATCTCCACACTGTTTTCCATAGTAAAGTAGTTTACATTCCCTTCAATGGGCATGAGGGTTCCCTTTTCTCTACATCCTTGCCAACACTTTCTACTTGTTGTCTTTTTGATAATACCTACTCTGACAGATGTGAGGTGACATCTCACTGTGGCTTTGATCTGCATCTCTCTGATGATTAGTTACATTAAACATCTTTTCCTGTGCCATCTGTTTATCTTCTTTGGGAAAACGTCTAGTCAGATAGTGTGCCAAATTTATTTTCATTTTTTTTGTTGAAGTATATTGGATTTATAATATGTTCGCTTCTGGTGTACAGCAGAGAGATTCAGTTATTTATATATATATATATATATACACACACACATATATATACATATATATAACTTTATACATATATAAGTAACTTTTCCAGGTTCTTTTCCATTACACATTTTTAGAAGATACTGATTATAGTTCCCTGTGCTATACAGTAGACCTTGTTGTTAATCTATTTTATATAAAGTAGTATACCCAAATTCCTAACTTATCTCTCCACCCCTTTCCCTTTTGGTAAGTGTAAGTCTGTTTTCTATGTCTGTGAGGCTCTTTCTGCCTTGAAATTAAGTTCATTTGCACTGTTTTTTGGTTCCGCATATAAGTGATACCACATATTTCTTTATCTGACTTAATTTCCCTTAGTAAGAGAATCTCTAGGCCCATCCATGTAGCGGCAATTGACATTATTTAATTTTTATGGCTGATTAATATTCCATTATTTATATAGGTACCATATCTTCTTTATCCATTCACCTGTTGAGGGACACTAAGGTTGCTTCCATGTCTTGGTTACTGTAAATAGTGCTATGAACACTGGGGTGCATCTTTTCAAATTAGAGTTTCTCCATCTATATGCCCAAGAGTGGGATTGCAAAATCATACAGTAGATAAATTTTTAGTTTTTCAAGGATTTCCATACTGTTCTCCACAGGGACTACATCAATTCACATTCCCACCAATAGTGTAGGAGGGCTTCTTTTTCTGCACGTCCTGTCCAGCACTTATTATTTATAGACTTTTTAAAGATGGCCATTCTGACTGGTGTGAGGTGATACCTCATTGGAGTTTTGATCTGTATTTCTCTAATTTGATTTGCATCTTTTCATGTGCCTGTTTCTGACATTTTTAAAAGATATTTTAAGTGGGTTGTTTATTATTTACTTTTCATGTAGGGTTTTATGAGTTTTCTGTAGGTTTTTTATATTAACCCCTTATCATGTATATCATTTATGAATATCTTTTCCCATATAGTAGGTGATCTTTTCATTTCATTGATAGTTTCCTTTATTGTGCAAAAGTGTTTTAGTCTGATGCAGTCGCATTTATTTATTTTTTGCTTTTGTTTCCCTTGTCTGGAAGTAACTGTGTGTGAAAGATCTGAAATAGGGGATTTCTTTTTTTTCAAATGGATAACCATTTATTGAACGGTCTGTCCTTTCTCAATTGAATTTAAGTCCCTCCTATATCATGCAATAAGTTGTCAAATACACACGGGTCTATTTCTGGACACTTTATTTGAATCCATTGATCTTTTTGTCTAGATCTGTACAAATGCCACCACTTTAATACTAGTATAGATTTATACATTACTGGTGTATGTTATGGCAGGCCTAACATTTTCTCCTTTGCCAAAATGTTTTGTGCATTTCTACAGGCTTGCTTTCCCGTTTGTTTTTAAAACTACTCTTAACATAATACTTGTTTTCACTTTCAAATGAACCAGTTCTGTCAAGTTCAGGGGAAAAAATCCTATTAGAATTTTTGATTGGAATTAGACTGGATTTATAAAATGATGTGGGCAATTAAAATCATTACAATTCTGAGTTCAGGAATGATGCACATTTCTTTATTATTTCAGAACTTTGTTTATGTCCTTCAAAAACATTTTGTAGTTTCCTTCATATTGGTCTTGTTCATTTTTGTTTACAGACATAAGCATTTGAGTTCTTATTAAATAAAATTTTATAAATTATTTTTGGATTATTGTTCATATGCTATACTTACTATAAGCTGCTTTTCCAATCAGAATTATAGTATGTCTTCATTTATTTATATCTTTAATAATAATCATTATAAATTATTGTCATCATGAATGGAATTCTTTTTTCCCTCTTATACCCTCCAACTTTATATGATCTACATAATGGAATATGATGGATTTTGTAGATTTATCAAATATCCTGCAAATCTACCTGATTTTCAATACCTCTAGAAACTACTGGTTTATTTTCTTGAAGTTCTGCTCATATTCAATTGCATCATCTATACAGAACAGTGTTTATACTTTTCTTCTATGTTTTTTTATACTCAAAAAGTTCTGCTGAAAATTCTAGCAAATACGTTAGAAAAGATCATTGATGGAAAGTATCCTTATCTTTTCTATTACCTTCAGTGAAAGAGCTTTTGTTCTTCTCCATGAAACATTATGTGAACTCTGGGAGATTAATAAAAGTTGGTTTTTATGCCTATTGGTTTATGTGCCTATTATGTAAAATTTTCCAATTTTAAGAATTCTCCCTGATATCTAGATGGATAACCACATATTAGCTCACATTTTTTCTTGCTAATAAGATGAATTATATTATTTGTTATACTAGCTTACATGGTTGGGATAAAATTACTCGGTTAGGCTAAATTTTAAAATTTTACTTAATTTAATGGCCACATATGGCTAATGGCTATCATATTTGTCAGTGCAATTCTACAATAGGAGACTAGTCTACCTAAGCTTAGAAATAGAGAAGTTTAAGATTTACTGACTTAGAAGATTAACAAAGAGTGCTATGTGAGTTTGACTGCAATTTTAAATTATTTAAAAATGTGTATATGACTAGGATACATTTGAAAAGATATATACCAAATACTAGCAATGTGTATCTCTGAGAAAATAAATACAGTTGGTTGCATTTTTTCCTTTTCTGTATTTTCTATTTTCCCTAATATAAAGTAGATAATTTGTGCTAAAAAAAATTTCCCAGTTTTGTTCAGGATCAAAATCTTTTAAAATCTGTGTATGCTGCCCACTAAGATTTTTGTTTAGATTTTCAATTCCTATATTTATATGTGAGACTAACTTATAGCAGTTACTGTTATCTTGAGCAGATATTGGAATTAAAAAATATTTTTACACACTAATGAGCTGTATGGTATATCTCATCAATTTTGTTTTGAAACAAAGATAACAGTTATCACCTCTCATAGCAAATGAATAGCAGAACTGTGGCTTCTGAAATCCTGCTGCCATTCCATTCACAGAAAATTAATAATTGCCATGAAAGTACAAAGAAATCAGAGGTATGAAAACAACAAAACTACTGAGGAAAATGTTTATTTTTAAAAATCTGGTCTAAATGTTTAGCAAATCCAAATCCTGGGCTAGGTTATAGTTTCTTTGTCTCTAAAACATTACATGGAAGGTGATTTTCATGTTGTATTTAGCCTATGACATCCTAAATTCTGAAGTGTGATGGCTAAAAGTGGCTAGTACTGAATGTCGCCCCTACAAGGTGCAGGGGTTAAAGATCACTCTCTGGACTCCTACTGCTTGTGTTCAAGCCCCGGATCTACAGCCCATTAGCTAAATAACCCTTGGCAACTGATTCCATTTATCTTTGTCTCAATTACCTCATCAGTTTTACAGCTTAGTCCTCAATGAATGTTAACTACTCATATTACTACTATGTACAAAGAGCTCTCCAACGCATTGCTTCCTTTATCCTGCATCCTGGATCCTGTCTTTATTACAACCACCATGGAAGACAGGTGTCTCCCAGCCTTCAAAGACTGAGGCTCAGAGCTTACCTCATTTACTCCTGGTCACACAAGTTAGTTGATGGGTGAGTGGGATATGAGCCCAGGACTAAGTCAGTCAATAACTATGCTCTACTGCATAGTTCTACTTAATTTTCAAAATCTATTCAATCGATTTCATAGTATACTCTAAATGCAAAATAAACCTCACCGAAGAGAAAGAAACATGCCAGAGTCACTGAAAAAAAAAAGCATTAAAAAAAAACTATGGAGGAAAGTAATTAAATATTAAGTAGAAGTTTTAATTATGTGCACTTACCATGTAATAGCCTGGCAGTAGCTTCTGAAGGAACTCTGCTTCTTTATGCTGAACTGTTTTGATGATAAATTCATCATCACTGGTCACAAAAAACAAGGATCCACTGGCTCCAGGGTTAGACAGCTCTATTAGAGGTTCACTGCATATGGAATACTACAAGAGCAAATACATAAGCAGTAAAAGTACATTAATGTGTATGATGCATCCAATGAAGAAAATCATAGCATTACGTGTCTTACCCATGTTAAAATAGGAAGCCCTCTCCAAGAGCTTTAAGAGGAGACTCTAGATATACTAAAAACTCTTACGAGAGTTCTAAAAATTTAGCTGATCCATTTACCTTAATAACTCTATGTTAAGAAACAGTAAGTCTTCCTCCACCCCCAGTACCACAGAATCATGAATCACCATATTTGTTCAATGAGATAACTCCCAAGAGTGGTGTTGACCAAGGCCCTTTGTTTCTAGCAAGTGCCCACAAAATAAGAATGGAAGGCATGGTCCCCACTGTGTATTCATCACTTACTTGACACCAACACATATTCTTGTCTCACTGTTTACTCTCCTAAGAGGTCATTCACTCATGATTTCAACAAAGAGATGACTCTAACATCTGCATCTCCAGCCAAGATCTCCCTTGGGGGATCCAGACCTGTATGCCTAACGATGTAACAGACATTTCCACTTAGTTATACCACAACACTTCATATGTAACAATTTCAAAAGCAAGTTCATCTCAGCCTGTGGCTAACCCATGTGGTGCCTTGGTAGTGATTAGAAAGAAGGAACTCTTTTTTTCCCCTGGTATATGCAGCTCTGAGCCATAAACAGGTTGGTGAACAGATGAAGAGATAGATTCCAGTCTTCACTCCTTCACCTTAGCCAGGTATTCCTGGGCAGTGCACACCCTGTATAACTATACATGCTGACTACATCATCTGTTGCTCCCCTATTCTCCATCGTCTCTCTTTCTCCCTATCTTATAAAAATGAAGCATCATTCACTCTCCCTCTTATAGAAAGGAAGCATCATTCACTCTGTTCTCCAAACCAGAAACTGGGACATCATCCTTGATGTTTCACATTTGTTCATCTTCCATATCCAGACTACTGCTAATATCTGCCCCATTCATGACATCTCTTTTTCAAATTCCTGAAGTTCAATGGCTTCATTATTTCAGCCTTGATTATATGGAAAGCTCCACCTGTACTCAGCTATCCACTCTTGACTCCTCCTGAGCATCCTCCACCAGGAAACCAGAGATCTTTCCAAACTGCATAGGCGTCCATGCCTTCAAACCTTTCTGTGGGTTCCACTGTTAATAGAGACAATTACATCCAAGTTTCTTAGCAGAGCGTTCAAGTCCTTGGATGACAAAGCTCTGCTCTTCGGCCTTCTCTCTCATCCCTTTCCTCCTTAAATTCTACCTCTAACTCCAGAGAACTTTCTCATTTTCTCAAGTGTGCCACACACTCTTGACTATTGATTGCATTTTCTTCTAACAGAAACCACCTCCATGCTACCTTCATCTGACTGAATACCACCAAATAAAACTTCCTTTTTAAAAAACCCTTATTTTCTTGACAACAGACACTGGACTACCATTATATGACAATAAATTATCTTTGGTAGGATATATATGCAATTAAACACTTGACATATGGGTTTTATCATCCACTTGACTTGCTGATTCTTCATGAAAACCCTTAGGACAATTTGGTTAATATCACATATGATTCTAGTTCTATGCTAGAAATGCATTATCCATGTTCACTCAACATTTAAAAAGTACCGACTGAGTGCAGACAGATGCACTGCCCCAGGCACGTAGGAAGCTTATACAGCAGTAGGAGGAAATGGCCAACAAAAAAGTAAATAACTTACACATCAGAATGTGCTTAAGTGCTGTTGAGAGAAAGGACATAGGGAAAGGGGGATGCAGGGAGTACCACCAACGATGAAGACAAAGTGGTCACTAAAAGCCTTATTGGGAAGGTGGCATTTGAGGAGAGGCCTGGGGATATCTGGAGAAGGGGTACTAAGGGCAGAAGGAAGGGCAAAGGCTAAGATCTTGAGGCCTGGAGTGTTCATGGCACAGCAAGGAGGCCACAGCTGAAGCGGAGGGAGCAGAGAGGACAGCTGAAGGGGAAGAAGCCAGAAGGGTCTGGTGGGACAGACAAGTAGGGAGTCATAGGCTATATAAGGAATGTGGCCTTTTATGTAGGGGCGCTGAAAGCCACTGGAGGGTCTGGAGCAGAGGACCACTCACTCCATCTGCTGTGCTGAGAGGCCCCAGTCAGAGGACAAAAGGAAGACACAGTGAGAGGCTGGTATAGTGACACTGGCCTTCAGTGTCTGCTGGACAGCACTTGCTCTGGAAAACTCTGCCTGGGTCCAGATCACCTGCTGCCTGACAGCGGATGCTCTTGTCACAGAGGACACCATGTCAACATGTCAGTCGCTCAGTCATGTCTGACTGTCTGCAACCCCATGGACTACAGCCCACCAGACCCCTCTGCCGATGGAATTCTCCAGGCAATACTGGAGTGGGTTGCTATTCCCTTCTCCCAGGGATCGAACTCAGGTCTCTTGCATTGCAGGCAGATTCTTTACCATTTGAGTACCATAAAATACCTCAATTGCCTATTTACTTATTCCAAGTTCCCTCTAGACTGTAAAACTCTATGAAGGCAGAAACCATGACTCTCTTAAATTCTGATATGGTTCAGGATCTGTGCCTTGTACACAGAAGGGACTCAATAAATTTTTGTCAAATAAACGACTGAAATTTACCAACAAATGAAGGGCTGTCAGTCTCTCCAAGTAGTGCCCCAAACCAGCAGAACAGGCAATTTCAGGAGTTTAGTGTTTATTAGTTAATAATCCCTATTATTGACTTATAGAAACATTGTGGGCAGAGAAAAAGGTAAGGAAGCTAATGTGTGAGATCAGACCAGCCCTGGTGAGATACAATAGCAGGGATTTAAGCAACTGTATTTTGAGGATGGAAGCATTTGAAATCACCAGGGCTGAACCTCCTTCAAAGTGTTTTATCTGGGTTTGTGAATATATAAGTCCTTTTCACAGAAACATCTGAGAGGATATGAGGAAGAAGGGAATGAGGGAGGAGAAGAAACAGAGAAACTGGGAGAAAAATGATTAAAAGGCAGTGTGTAGATGTTACCTTTTAAATCATCCTGCTTTGGCAGCACTGTGGGTAAGGGAAACAAAATTCACCAGGAAAAGAAAAGAGTTCGCTGCCTTTCTTAACATCACTAGCAACTTTCATACCCTACCTTCTCCTTTTTCTTCCAGCCTTGCTTCCTGAAGCTCTCTTGCTAAGCAGCACTGCAACCTAAGCCCTTAAGAATGAGTTGAGGATAAGTAAGGAAAATAAAAACAGTCATCAGCCTCCACACAGGATGCTGTAAAAGCCAAGAGGAAGCAGAGGGAAACTTCCCTGCTCAGGGCAGAGTCCACGTGGAAGGAAAGGCCTGGGTTTGGAATCAAATGAGTTTGTAAAATCATGATTCTGCCAGTGGCTAGTAACGTGACCTTGAGTAATTTAGCATCTTGGAGTCTTAGAAACCTCATCCCTAAAATAAAGATGGTGATATATACTTGATAGCATCTCAGAGTTTTAAAAATAAATGGTTTTGAAATCCCTGGCAAAGAGTGACCACTTATGCACTGCTGTTGCCATTTTTCACTACATGCTCAGCAGTGCCCTAGGATGTACTGAGAGTTTCAGCCTAACTCCCATGACAAGAAGGCTACTCAAAGGTACACTAAGATGATCTTGGTGAAGCAAGAAAAGAGATGGGTGGGGGTGATAAGTTAGGAGTTTGGGATTAAGACATACTACTCTACATAAAATAGATAAACAACAAGGACCCACAGGGAACTCCACTCAATATCTTGTAATAATCTATAATGGAAAAGAATCTGAAAAAGAATGTACATGCATATGTATATCTATATATCTGAATCATTTTGCAGTACACTTGAAACCAATACAACCTTGCGAGTTAACTATACTTCAATTAAATAAATTAACATTTTAAAAAAGAAAAAGTGGGTGATTTGTGTAATCATGAATCTGAGACTCAGGAAAATAAAAGTGTAAACCCCATTCTCATAAAAAATGAAGGCAGATCCCAGACTCTAAAGGATTTTGATTCTTTATTCCATGGGGTTTGGATTTCTGGCATAGAATCCTCTTGTGGGTAGGAGTAAATGTTGTGAAAGTACAAAAACAACAAAGAATGCAGAAATTAGGGGCTGCAAATAGAGAAATTAGGGGGTGATTCAGGAAGAGCTGTCTAGGGAAAACTGGATTCAGATGTGAACATCTGCTTCCAATTAAAGTCTCAGATTCTTCCAGAAGCAGTTGACACAAACTGGAGACTCTTTCATTGGTTACTTAATTGCCAAATACTCCTTTATTATGCAATTTACAGATGAATATGAATGGAGAAATCAGTTGTTTTGACCTCTTTCAAGAACCATTTTGGGGTCATTCCTAGCACAGTGTCAGTCTACAATAAGCTGGCGTTAGGATGCAGAACCCCTTCTACCATTATCACCTCTGATTCTATGGCTTTTCACCTTGCAACTCTGTTACAGTGTTCTCTGCTAAGCTATCCTCTCCAAAATGTTGCCTTTTCAGAGCAAATAAAGAGGAGCTATGGGAACATTTTAATTAGCTGTGATCAACAAGCCCCTGTGTGCACCTTGATGCACCTTCCTGGCACCCTCACTGTGCAAGCTGTTGCAGTGTGCTCATTCCCTGCCTTCTATTTCCTGCAGGGCCTCCCTATGTACCCACTGGAAAGAATGCAAAGCACAGGCCAGCTGGGATCTGCCAAGGCAAATCAGCGCTGTAAACTTGCACAGTGAGGTGGAGATCATTTTCCCTGCCATTTCTTCCCATCAATGGTGTTTAATTATTTACCCTGCTCTCTTTCTTATGGGTGTCAATAAACCTAAATCACCCTGGACTTGGGAATACCCAGGCACCTGGAAAAGAAGGAAATGAACCAAAGGCTTGTTGCCTAAGCAGAAATTGGGGGGAAATGCTCTGGGGCCCCTTCCCCCGGGAGGTCTTATTTAGGAACAAATAAGGAGGAAGGAGCATTTGCATTGCTTTGTAATACACGCGGATGCACCGTCACCACGCTGTCTCACATCCAAATGTGCACGTTTCAACATGAATCTGTAATCAGCATGCACTTGGTGAATTTTAATAGTACTGAGAATGTAATCAGAGTAATTCAGGCTGAAATCCATATGCAACAGTGTAAGACTAAGCAGAAATACACACATATCACAGGGATCTGATATCAAATCTATCTATAGTGACCAATCCCTACATCTTTGCCTTTCCCCTCCTGTTTAGATCGGTATATCTTCACAAATTTGGCTTAGATAGCCCGAGTTTGATGGATGCCAGGATGTATTTGTGATGTATGCCTTATCCTTTCATTTGTTTTCCTTCACATGCTGTTTCAGGGGACATCTTATTTCATTCTTCTGTTTTTTGGGCTTAACCATTCCAAAATGTGCTTTGTTAGGTGTATTTGATCTCTTTGCCTCATTTTTCAGAATGGATAACCACAGTTCCAGTTTGATGGCTAGGGAGTGACCACCTCGAAACCATATCTTTTGGTGTTTTTTGGGGGGGGTGTGCTGTGCAGTTTGTGGAATCTCAGTTCCCCAACCAAGGATTGAGCTGGGGCCCTTGGGAGTGAAAGTGTGGAGTCCAGGTAATTCCTGCCATCTAACAACAGGTCTAAGACTCAGTGGTTGGAAGCATGTGAGATTATTGTTCTGGCTTGGGCTGTGCCTCCACCCCTCAGCATGGGTAACCTTGGGCACCTCCCTTCACCAGCCTCAGATTCCTTATCTACAATGAAGAGTTGGGCTAAAAAGTCTCTGAGGTTCTACCTGACTCTCTGAAGCACAATGCCTCAGGCAAAAGACCCCCTCCTCATCTATCATACTCCAGATCACCGGGTAGGGTCCTCAGATACAGTGATTTGGAGGTGAGCCTTCAGAAGCTCCAAGACCAATAAGGGGAGCTGCCTTGATCCTGGGCTGTGTGAGGTCCTAGCCACTGGGGACCAGGTAGCCATGTAGTTAAAGGCCCATTGCCCTTGTTCTGTCTTCTGCAGTTCCTAGAGATGGGTCTGGTTATGGAACTGTGTGTACAATTAAGAAGGGAGGTGGAAAATGCAATCAAACAAAAGTACACTTAAGCTGCCCAGTCTTATCTTTCCCCTCCTCTAGCTTTTTATCACAAAAATTTCAAATATACATAAAAGTAGAGAACTGTGTAATTAACACTCATATGTCTATCTTCTGGTTTCAACAGCTGTCAACTCATAGCCTATCTTGTCTCTTTACATCCTCAATCATTCCCCTGCCTGCTTTTCTCAGATTCTTTTAAAGCAAATCACAGATATTAAATAATTTCTCTAATAAATATTTTACCGAGTATTGCTCAGTCATGTCCGACCCTTTGCAACGCCATGGACTATACAGTCCATCGAATTTTCCAGGCCAGAATACTAGAGTGGGTCGCCCTTCCCTTCTCCAGAGGGTCTTCTCAACCCAGGGATTGAACCCAGGTCTCCCACACTGCAGGCAGATTTTTTACCAGCTGAGCCACCAGGGGAGCCCAAGAATACTGGAGTGGGTAGCCTATCCCTTCTCCAGTGGATCTTCCTGACCCAGGAATTGAGCTGGGGTCTCCTGCATTGCAGGTGGATTCTTTATCGGGTAAGCTACTGTTTGTCTCTAAAGGATGAGGATTCCTCTTTTAAAAGAGAACTACAATACCCTTATCCCATCCCTTTACAAAAAGTATCTTCCATATAATCAAACATCTAGTCAGTCTTTACATTTCACTAATTACCTAGAATTAAAAAAAAAAAAACATAAATGGTTATTTGAATTATTTGGTCCTATCTTTCTAAGGGCTGAAACTGAAGCTGAAACTCCAATACTTTGAAACGCCAGTACTTTGGCCACCTGATGCGAAGAACCAACTCATTTGAAAAGACCCTGATGCTGGGAAAGATCGAAGGAGGGAGGAGAAGGGGACGACAGAGGATGAGATGCTTGGATGGCACCACCACCTCAATGGACATGAGTTTGAGTAAACTCTGGGAGTTGGTGATGGACAGGGAGGCCTGGCGTGCTGCAGTCCATGGGGTCGCAAAGAGTTGGACACGAATGAGCAACTGAACTGATCTTTCTGATATTCTTGATCAAAACCTTCCCTTCCTGCTATACTGGGCCATTCAAAGTCCTATCTAATGCACTTGCATCTCTGGTCTCATAGTCCTAACACTGCTCCCCATCCTTACATGCCATTTCAGCATCTTTCCCTTTTCCCCCACCTGCTCAAATTTAACTGTAATTTTTAGGTCACGGTTAAACCATGCCACACCCATAAGAAGCCTTCCTAATCATCAATCCAAGAGAGAGCGATTTCTCCCTCTGAAATCTTGGAGCATTTATTGTTTCGCTTCCTCTTTTTATTTACTGCCTGGTAGAATGGGTGGTTTTCCCACATCAATCATCATCCCAATTGGATTCTAAGTTCTTTGAGTGTCATGACTTGTAATTTTTTTGAATCTCTCCATAATTATTAGCAAAGTATTTTAGTTACAGGTGCTGTTCAAAGTGCCCAATAATCAATGAACAACCTTCTGCCAGGTATATGAAGGAGGACTTCTGTTTTGAGAAGCCATCAGCATAGACTCCTGCTCCTTTGTAAACATTCTGACCTCACTACGAAGGTAATTTTTCCAGCTTAAAGGCCCATTAGGAAACTGTATAAGCTGTGTGACTTGTTGCTTAGAAAAAGGCCTTCCCAAGGAAAGAAATCCTGTGAGGCAGACTGACTAAAGAATGGGCTTCCTAGTCTGCAGGTTGATGGCCATTGGCCCACTAAACAGAGACTTGTCAGGGTAGACAGCAATCTCATCACACTGATTGAATCTGTGTTATGAAATGCAAGTCTGAGGCATCACCTTGGTTGGCAGAAGCCCAAGGTAAATCAGAAAGAAAGAGAGAATCCATTAACTTGTAACATATGGCAGAAGATGAGCTATCATCAATCTTGTTTTCAATAACACAGTATCAAGACCCCACTGGGTTCTCCAAACATGTTTCCTGAATAACAGTGACCTTCAGTTCAGTCGCTCAGTTGTGTCTGACTCTTTGCGATCCCATGAACTGCAGCATGCCAGGCCTCCCTGTCCATCACCAACTCCCAAATCCATGTCCATCGAATTCGGGAGTCCACCCAAACCCATGTCCATTGAGTCGGTGATGCCATCCAACCATCTCATCCTCTGTTGTCCCCTTCTCCTTCTGCCCTCAATCTTTCCCAGGATCAGGGTCTTTTCCAATGAGTCAGCTCTTCACATAAGGTGGCCAAAGTACTGGAGTTTCAGTTTCAGCATCAGTCCTTCCAATGAACACCCAGGACTGATCTCCTTTAGGATGGACTGGTTGGCTCTCCTTGAAGTCCAAGGGACTCTCAAGAGTCTTCTCCAACACCACAGTTCAAAAGCATCAATTCTTCGGTGCTCAGCTTTCTTCACAATCCAACTCTCACATCCATATATGACCACTGGAAAAATCATAGCCTTGACTAGATGGACCTTTGTTGGCAAAGTAATGTCTCTGCTTTTTAATATGCTGTCTAGGTTGGTCATAACTTTCCTTCCAAGGAATAAGCGTCTTTTAATTTCATGGCTGCAATCACCATCTGCAGTGATTTTGGAGCCTAGAAAAATAAAATCAGCCACTGTTTCCACTGTTTCCCATCTATCTGCCATGAAGTGATGAGACCGGATGCCATGGTCTGTTTTCTGAATGTTGAGCTTTAAGCCAACTTTTTCACTCTCCTCTTTCACTTTCATCAAGAGGCTCTTCAGTTCTTCACTTTCTGCCATAAGGGTGGTGGCATCTGCATATCTGAGATTATTGATATTTTTCCCGGCAATCTTGATTCCAGCTTGTGCTTCTTCCAGCCCAGCGTTTCTCATGGTGTACTCTGCATATAAGTTAAATAAGCAGGGTGACAATATACAGCCTTGACGTACTCCTTTTCCTATTTGGAACCAGTCTGTTGTTCCATGTTCAGATCTAACTGTTGCTTCCTAACCTGCATACAGGTTTCTCAAGAGGCAGGTCAGGTGGTCTGGTATTCCCATCTCGTTCAGAATTTTCCACAGTTTATTGTGATCCACACAGTCAAAGGTTTTGGCATAGTCAATAAAGCAGAAATAGATGTTTTTTCTGGAACTCTCTTGTTTTTTTGATGATCCAGCAGATGTTGGCAATTTGATCTCTGGTTCCTCTGCCTTTTCTAAAACCAGAGTGACCCTCAGTAACTGCCAAATGGCCAGAAACCAAAGGATCTTCCCTAATGTAAATCCTGCCCCACATCCTGCAAATGCCTGTGTTCATGTACTTGCGTGGTTAAGAGGGCAGGGTTGACACTGCTCTAGAAGCACCTAATCTCTCCACCAACGGGGTGTGGAGAGGTAGAGGTGTGGGGTGTGGGGTGTGGGGAGGCAGAGAGTGGCACAGCCATCTGACAGATGTGAAGTGACAGCTCATGTGGTTTTGATTTGCATCTCTCTGTTGATTAGTGATACTAAGCATCTTTTCATGTACCTGTTGGCCATCTGTATGTTTTTTGGGGGGAAATGTCTATTCAGAGCCTCTGCTCATTTTTAAATCAGGTTGTTTATTTATTTTTGATGTTGAGTTGTCTGTGAAAGTCACTCAGTTGTGTCTGACTCTTTGAGACCCCATGAATTATACAGCCTATGGAATTCTCCGGCCAGAATACTAGAGTGGGTAGCCTTTCTCTTCTCCAGGGATCTTCCCAATCCAGGGATCGAACCCAGGTCTCCCACGCTGCAGGTTGATTCTTTACCAACTGAGCAACCAGGGAAGCCCGAGAAAAATGGAGTGGGTAGCCTATCCCTTCTCCAGCAGATCTTCCTGACCCAGGAATTGAACTGGGGTCTCCTTCAGTACAAGCGGATTCTTTACCAGCTGAGCTACCAGGGAATCCCAAATGTGAGTAGTATGAGCACATGTTTAAGCCAGCAGGATGCTCACAGTACTACACAGTTCTACTCAGTTCTCATGCTCTATGAAGACTTACTATTACTTCCTTGAGCAACCAGTATATTCTCTCATTCATCAGGCAGAAGTTTTCCTTAGGGCCCAACTAAGGGAGAGGATCATTCATGGGTTTTTATCAGCTCAGAACAGAATCAGCTTTGAATTTAATCATTTATACCATATTCAAATTATAAAACAGAGTTTAAATATTCTGTTAATAAGTAACACGTGTTGCTATACTTCTTCTGCAAAGGATTACTCTGAGATCTGGCTCAGGTCTTACTAAGATCATTCAGAATGGAATGAACAATAAATATTTGATGGTATCCTTCCTAAAGCTTCTTGAAAACCGATTTTCAAGAGCCCCAGGGTGTTAACAGTGATCAAATTATAAGATAAACCATTTTTCTCTTGAAACAGAAAGAGACTTCCTGGCTTCTTGAACAGGAGGAATAAGGTAAAACTCTGAGGTCACATTAGACTTTCTCACAAAGAGCCTGCTCTGTTTGTACTGGCTGCATGCCAAAAGGCAGACAGGGAGAAAAGACAGACTTAAGGATAATACATGCCCTCGTACCAAATAAAAAATACCTTCAGAAAGAGCCCACACGAAGAGCTGTTTAGGACAAAACTATCCAGCTTCTCTAAAATCATATTCAAATTATAGGTCAAGGTGAACATGGCCATGGCAGGTTTGAGATGAATGGTATAAATAAGGCAATTAAAATAGGAAGACTTTCAAAGAGAACCCAATCAGCAAAACTCACAGGAGTATTTATAATTAATTTTATCTGTTAGAAGAATTATCTGAAGTAGCAACCGAATTCCACTTATTTAAATGTCAGTTACCATAGTAGATTCTATAGCTATCAGGTAAAACTTAGAGTCAAAACATATTTCCTGAAGCTAAATTTATAATCATTATAAAACTTGATCCTTTTGCTATGCTCCAGAGTTTTGTAAAATAAGAGACGCAGGCCATTTGTTGCTGTTGCTATGAGACACTTGTTGCTATTGCTATGAGACAAATGTTGACATCACACATTTCTGGAGAAGGAAGGAAAATGATAAGTTCTTACCAAGTAATCATCAGGCTTGATACCAAAAAGTTCTCTGAAATATCGGAATGCTAGTGGAGCATATGTCTTAAATCTGAAGTCTGGGTAGTGATGTGCTGGGGTCAGATTGCTCCCTTCACTGCAATTAAAATGTTAAAAAAAAAAAAAAAGAGAGAGAGATAAAGAACATCAGTAAGGACAATTTTGACTTCAAATTCTAGCTCTATTAGTCCTGTACCAATTTCCCGTCTAGTAAAACATCCCTTGATACTGAATCTCTCTAAGCTAGTGTCACAAAGGCCAATGGCCATCAGGGAAAAACAGCTGCTAATGTAGCAAGGGCCACTCCAAGCTTGCATCCCCTGCCAGTCACAATGTATCTTCAGCTTGAAAATTCTTCATCCCCCTGTGCCTCCTTTCTGGGAAAATGACTCAATTCTCTCCAATGAAGCCACTGCTGTAATGCTTTAGGTATAAGATCCAGTGTTTTTGTGCACCCCAATGTTCATCGCAGCACTGTTTATAATAGCCAGGACATGGAAGCAACCTAGATGCCCATCAGCAGATGAATGGATAAGGAAGCTGTGGTACATATACACCATGGAATATTACTCAGCTGTTAAAAAGAATTCATTTGAATCAGTTCTAATGAGATGGATGAAACTGGAGCCCATTATACAGAGTGAAGTAAGCCAGGAAGATAAAGAACATTACAGCCTACTAACACATATATATGGAATTTAGAAAGATGGTAATGATAACCCTATATGCAAAACAGAAAAAGAGACACAGAAGTACAGAACAGACTTTTGGACTCTGTGGGAGAAGGCGAGGATGGGATGTTTCGAGAGAACAGCATGTATATTATCTATAGTGAAACAGACCACCAGCCCAGGTGGGATGCATGAGACAAGTGCTCGGGCCTGGTGCACTGGGAAGACCCAGAGGAATTGGGTGGAGAGGGAGGTGGGAGGGGGGATCGGGATGGGGACTACATGTAACTCCATGGCTGATTCATGTCAATGTATGACAAAACCCACTGCAATGTTGTGAAGTAATTAGCCTCCAACTAATAAAAATAAATGAAAAAAAAAAAGATCCAGTGTTTTGCGCAATTTCAAAAATGCATTTTTTTTGGCCATGAATTTTGAATACTGCATAAAAATTTTAAACTAGGAATAAGTAAAATAACTTAGAAAATGTCTCACCAACAGAAAGAACCAACACAGTGGAAACAGATGGGTGCTGAATCTAAACTCTTTCTTATACCCACAGTTACAGGAAAAAGACCTTAACTATTTAGGAATTTTAAAACCTATTTTCCATTCCCATACATATCATGATTTTCTTCCTCTTCTGGGTTCATCTTTGAAAATTTTTGTGCAAAATTTATGACAGGTATAAGGTATAAGGAGATCAGCAAATACTCATGCACCTAAACTGTTGCTTAAGAAATAAAATATTATTCATGTAGTTCAATTGCCTTTAGTACTTTTTATGGATCATATACTCCTCCTCCTCCTTAGAGACATCCGCTACTCTGAATTTTTATGTTTATGATGTTTACCATCCATTTTATTCTTTGACTACTGGCAGTAATATATTTCACATGTCATTACCTAACTTTTTATTGTAAAAAATTTTTTTATTTAGAGGTTCAGAATTCTTTTTCACCACATTCTAGGTGGGACACTGAGGCCAGTCTTTCATGGATATTACACAAATACATTGTGCAAATAAAAAGGCTTTCAGCATACAACAAGTACTTAGAATCCACTACAATTTAAGTTTGCTGAGGTCTGTCAGAATTTTTGTGTCAAGACCTGACACATGGTAGACAATAAGTATTTTTTGAATGAAAAAATGAGTTTAAGATAATGCTAATTCAGTAAACTTGATTCTTAGATGAAGCTTAGGTTCAAAAGTCAACATAAAAGGAAAAAAAGATCATATAGTCCAAAATCATCCTTAAAAACTATTTAGGAAATGACCTGTTCAATATATCATGTGGCCAGTTTTCCCCATGCATGGTTACAGATGACCGTGTCTTTTGGTGACTTCCAAAAAAAGTATTAGGCTTGTATTGTTAGGGGCCATCCTATAACAACCAATCTTCTCTGGGAAGGCCAGGACTGCACTCAGGCAGCAGCAAGGCACATACAGGACAGGAGTGACACAGGAATGGAGGCTGCTTGGGAGAGGAACTCACGTATGACCAGATCATCCGCTCACTGAGATGGCTATTGTTGCCTTAAGCAAGCACAGGTGAATATTCATAATGCTTGTATGATACCCAGGCAGGGTGTACAAACATTTCCTCATCCCATATTTTGGGATTTATGAGACATGCACTCAGTTATACATCTTATGGGACTGACACAAGGAATGATTTTGAAACTTACATAATTATAACTTGAAAACATAGGCTGTGTAGAAATAAGAGATTAAGAGCAAAGAGGCTCATAGAGACCTCTGACATCTTTTCTCACTGTTGCAAGCAAGTAATAATAAATCTTTTGCACAACGAAGGAGACTGTAAGCAAGGTGAAAAGACAGCCCTCAGAATGGGAGAAAATAATAGCAAATGAAGCAACGGACAAAGAATTAATCTCAAAAATATACAAGCAACTCCTGCAGCTCAATTCCCGAAAAATAAACGACCCAATAAAAAAATAGGCGAAAGAACTAAACAGACATTTCTCCAAAGAAGACATACAAATGGCTAACAAACACATGAAAAGATGCTCAACATCACTCATTATCAGAGAAATGCAAATCAAAACCACAATGAGGTACCATTTCATGCCAGTCAGAATGGCTGCTATCCAAAGTCTACAAGCAATAAATGCTGGAGAGGGTGTGGAGAAAAGGGAACCCTCTTAGACTGTTGGTGGGAATGCAAACTAGTACAGCCACTATGGAGAACAGTGTGGAGATTCCTTAAAAAACTGGAAATAGAACTGCCATATGACCCAGCAATCCCACTGCTGAGCATATACACTGAGGAAACCAGAATTGAAAGAGACACGTGTACCCAATGTTCATTGCAGCACTGTTTCTAATAGCCAGGACATGGAAGCAACCTAGATGCCCATCAGCAGACGAATGGATAAGGAAGCTGTGGTACATATACACCATGGAATATTACTCAGCCATTAAAAAGAATACATTTGAATCAGTTCTAATGAGATGGATGAAACTGGAGCCTATTATATAGAGTGAAGTAAGCCAGAAAGAAAAATACCAATACAGTATTACTAATGCATATATATGGAATTTAGAAAGATGGTAATGATAGCCCTGTATGTGAGACAGCAAGAGAGACACAGATGTATAGAACAGTCTTTTGGACTCTGTGGGAGAAGGCCAGGGTGGGATGGTTTGGGAGAATGGCATTGAAACATGTATGTTATCATATGAAATGAATCACCAGTCCAGGTTCGATGCAAGATACAGGGTGCTCAGGGTTGGTGCACTGGGATGACCCAGAGGGATGGGATGGGGAGGGAGGTGGGAGGGGGGTTCAGGATGGGGAACACATGTGCACCCGTGGCAGATTCATGTCAATGTATGGCAAAACCAATACAATAAAGTAATTAGCCTCCAATTTAAAAAATTTATATTAAGAAAATAATCTGAAGCAGGCTACTTTCAGTGGGCCAAGAGTGTTGCCACAATTTTTTATTTTCTTCCACTCTCTTATCTCCTTTCTATCTCATGCAGTCAAAATAATTCATTCTATTACAGATCACCTTCAACATTTAAGAGTAAAATAAAACACCCATTCCACTTACATGGAATCATTCTTTAAATGATTATTCTCATGCAGTTGGGGACCCAAGATTTTATCAGAGAGGATACAGTATTTATTACTATCATTTTTGGTTACTCAGAGCTTCTTGACTTCTTCACCTTTCCCTGAATCTACCACTAATTACAACAGCTTTCCTTGGATTCACATCTCCCTGGCTATTGTGCTTCGTTCAGAAAAGGTGTGAAAAGGATAGTGTTAAGTTTCCCTGGAGATGAGACAGGCAGACACATGTGCACACACACACACACACACACACACACACACAGAACATCTCTAGGTAAAGAAAGGGAACCTTTATTTCTTTACATATCCACCCTGACCCCTGACGGCTGGTATAAAAAGCCATTACATCACTAAGAATGAAAAAAGTAAACTGAATCTATTAATAGCTTTGGGTCACATTAAGATATAAAAAAAGGTATGGATCAACTATGATACAGGCTTGCCTGTATGGGGTCATCAATAAATTATATGTGTATAATGGAGACAATGAACAGAGAACAAGGATAATACTTAACAGAGGCATTACAGGAAGTGGCAATTTCTTCACAGCATAATTAACAGATATTAATAATTAACTGCTGAGGTTATACAATCTTGAACTTCTCCATTTGCCTGAATGGACAGCAATGCTCCTTAGTAGTGGATCATAATACATGACCTCTTTTAATTTGTTTTTCTCCTAGTAGATTGTAGTTCATGAATTCTGCTTTCCTTTGATAAATATTAAGATTTGACATTCTCTCAAATCACAGTGGACCCCCTATGTGGGGGCTGAGATACTCCTAACTCCCTGTAGTGCAGGGAGACTTGAGTTCAAGTTCCATCTCTGCCACTGACAAGTTGTGCTCTCTGAGACCTGGTACTGAACCTCTAGAAATGACATGGCAGAGTGGGTGAAAATGTGAAAGGAAGGCCATGCCCCAGCACATGTGGAGCCCTCAGTGAGTCTGGATGATTGAGGTTGCATGGAAACAAGAGATAGCCCAAGGTTGAACATGTCACATGAAGAATGAGGTGGCTGGGTTTTTTTTTGGTTTTAAAAAGCAGGAAAAAGAAAGTTACAAAATGAGAAAATATTGGGTTGGTTAAAAAGTTCACTCGGGTTTTTCCATAGCTCTGCACTGAAAAACACAAACTTTTTGGCCACTCCATCATATGCAACTCATTTCACAAAAAGCTAACCTCCCAATATAAAGAGCTTTAAGATACAGCAAAAAAAAAAAAAAGGCCAAAAAGTTATATGTTAATATTTTTTAAAAATAGCCAAAGGTATAATCAGGCGGTTCACAGAAATGGAAGTACAAATGACTTACACATATGAAAAGATGTTCAACCTCATTTGTCATAGAATAAATGCAAATTAACTGTCACCAAGAGATCATTTTCTCTCTCAGATGAGTAAAAACTTAAAACTTTGCTATAGCTCAAGGGAGACTAGCACCCTGAGCCACTACTAGTGGGAAAGTAAATTGATACTTTTTCTTTGGAGGACATTTTTTACAACTGTCAAAATTACAAATGTATATACAACTCTTGATTTAGCAAAGTCATTACTATATGCTAAACTAGTGTTTGTATAAAATGACATATGTGTACCTGGTTATTCACTATGGCACTGTTTATAATGATGAAGGATTAGAAGCAACTTAGATGTCTCTCAGAAGGGAACCAGTCAATTAAGTTTCAGTCACACACTGGAATACTATGCAATTATTACAAAAGAATGAGGAAGCTTATGTAACCTCAGTTATGCAGGTGATACCACTCTAATGGCAGAAAGTGAAGAGGAACTAAAGAGCCTCTTGATGAAAGTGAAAGAGGAGAGTTAAAAAGCTGGCTTAAAACTCAACATTCAAAAAACTAACATCATGGCATCTGGTTCCATCACTTCATGGCAAACAGAGGGGGAAAAAATGGAAGCAGTGACAGATTTTATTTTCCTGGGCTCCAAAATCACTATAGACAATGACTGCAGCCGTGACATTAAAAGACACTTGCTCCTTAAAGGAAAGCTGTGACAAACCTAGATAGCTTAATTAAAAAGCATAGAAATCACTTTGTGGACAAAGGTCCATAAAGTCAAAGCTGTGGTTTTTTCAGTAGTCATGTATGGATGTGACAGTTGGACCATAAAGGTGGCTGAGCACCAAAGAATTGATGCTTTCAAGCTGTGGTGTTGGAGAAGACTCTTGAGAGTGCCTCAGACAAAAAGGAGATCAAATCAGTCAGTCCTACACTAAAGCAACCCTGAATAGTCATCGGAAGGACTGATACCAAAGCTGAAGCCCCAGTACTGTGGCCATCTGATGTGAAGAGTAAATTCATTGGAAAAGACCCTGATGCTGGGAAAGATTGAGGACAGGAGGAGGAGGAGGGAACAGAGGATGAGATGGTAAGACAGCATCACAGACTCAATGGACAGGAATTTGAGCAAACTCTGAGAGTGAAAGACAGGGGAGCCTGGCATGCTGCAGTCCACGAGGTCACAAAGAGTTGGACATGACTTAGAGACTGAACAACAAAACGCACTGACGTGGTGAGATCTAAGATAAATTAAGTGAAAGAAGGTTGATGCAAAATACTGTGTACGGCATGCCAACACTTGTATACAAAAACAAAAAAATATATCTTTGGCATGTATCTGCATAAAAAAACTCTTGAAGGATGTACAGACCCCTAGTAACAGGGGTCAGTAGAGCTAGACACTGGGTACAAAAGGGACAGGAATGAAAGGGACACTATTCACAGTATTTCTTTTAAAAGCATCATGAGGATTAACCCTTCTATGTATTACCATTTACAACATTAATTTTTTTTTTTTTAAGCTGGGGGTAAAAGCCATAAGCCCAAAACAAAGCTCTGCACACTCGGTACCACACAGCAGAAAGGTTCAGTAAATCTTCTGCTTAGTAAACTGCTCCAGTGAATGACAAATAGCAACCTGACAAGAATGAAGAAGCTCTACTGAAAGAAATGCAAATTACTGGGCTGTTGGCCCCAGCTGGAGGTTGTCAGGAGGTACAGGGAACAAGAGCAACACCACACAGCAGGTGCAGCGAGGATCAGCAGCAGACCTACGGGGGACCCAGGGGGGACCAGTGTGGGTGCTGGCCCACTGATGTCCAGCACAGAGGCTCCTCTGCACATGTAGGAAATGCTGAGCCAAGGCAGCAAACACAGCTGCAATCAGCATTCGTCCACCGGCCAGTGGGAGAGCTCCACCAAAGACCCCTGTGGGCTTTCCGGGCCCAAGCCTGGTGGCAGCCATCAGGAGCCGGTCAGGCGTCTAGACTCAGCAAAAATGAAGTCTGCCGAAGAGAAGACGTCTTCAGAATTTAAGATTTAGTCCTCTTCAACCCATTTAAAAAAGACCCCAGTTTCCTGTCTCAGCAAAAAGTTGAGGCTTTGGAATTTTCAGCTGCGATGTTTTCAGCACTAATTCGAGATGTTTGGATCCCGTGAGCTGGTAAAATCTCAACAATAAAAATCTGGAGGCCAAAATGTCATACATTTTTAGTTGTCTGACTTAGTATGAACAGAATGCTAGTTTCTAATTTTAAAAAATAGATATGAAACACACAACAAAGGTTTACTGTATAGCTCAGGGAACTATAGTCAATATCTTGGATTGACCTATAATGGAAAATAATTTCAAAAATAATATACATGTATATGTATAACTGAATCACCTTGCTGTGTACCTGAAACACTGTAAGTCACCTATATTTCAATAAAATAAATATATATTAAGAAAAAAATCTTTAAAAAATTTTGAGACCCATGTAGGATCTCCAACTTTCTTTTGCCAAGTAAGAACCTAAATAAGTAAGCCAACACACAGTTCTACCCTATCAAGTTACTAAAGAAAGAGTTTGTTAACCTCACCAAAGGAGGAAGAAACTTCAAATAAAAAATAGTACTTTCTCTATCTTGTTCTTTTCTCCCTTATTTCATCAAAAAGCAGTTAAGAGTTTATTATGGATCAGCTCTGGGATTTTGATATTTACTCTTTGGAGGTGGGTTCAATTTTCAATTTAACTGAACTTAAAGTTAGTGCTTGTCTTCAGTCCAAAAGTATGTTATTTCTCAATGGCAGTAAATGTTTAGGATTACAATGCTGAAGCTTGAGGAAGCAGTAGCCAGCATCTGGAATTTCCCATTTAGCAGATAAGGAAGTCAGAGCCTAGGGAGGGAAAGTAATGACCTAAGTTAGTCAGGAACAAACAAGAGGAGATTAGATCTACACCAAGGCAGTGGAAAAGTCAGCAGCAATTAGGTTGGCCTTAATTTCAACTTGACGTTCCTCGATTAGTCTTTTCAGGATCCTGTTAAAGGTTTCAGGCTACAACCTTCCCAAATACCCCAATTATCTCCCCATCCCCATGCTCCCCATCTCTAATCATGCTACAGGATCAGGTGGGCTGAATTTGATTAGCCATTTAGGGGTTCTCATTTGTATGTACCGTGAACACCCTGCTTTGCATATGTGGTTTCAGAGCCTGATAACCAAGTACTATTTTCAGTGGCACTGAGTGGAGAGATCTGACGCTCAGCAATAGGGTGAAATTGATTTAATATCTCCAGGACTCTTAAGAGGTCCAGTTTTGGAGCTGAGGCCCAGAGCTCTGATGTTTTAGAGGCAACATTTTACATATGGTGAGCTTCCTTGATTTCAAACTGTAACTGTTAGTGGCCTCCTGGCAAAACGAGTGGGTTAGCAACTCCTAGGTGACAGATTTATTATAAGGGATTGGCTCATGTGGTAATGGAGGCTGAGAAGTCCAACGATCTGCCGTATGCAAGCTGGGGGCCCAGGAAAGCTGGTAGTGTAATTCCAATCCAAACCCAAAGGTCTGAGAGTCAGGGAAGCCAATGGTATAAGTCCCAGTCTAAATCTGAAGGCCCAAGAATCAGGAACACTGATGTCCCAGGGCAGTGATAATGTCGAGGGCCTGTGGGGCTCCTGGGTACAAGCCCTTTCTGTGTCCTCCATTTCTTTGATTATAGGAAACCAGCCTTCGTTCAGTCTCCCTGACCTTCCCTGAGTTCCAAGGGGCAGATTCAAGCAGTTAATTAGGGAACGGAGGGGATGTGAGGCCAGGGAGAAACGGTCAAGAGCAGCCTTGGGGCAAGGTCCTGTTTTCCCATCAGTGGATACACACAAAAATATCTTTGAGCTCTTCTGCAGATACTGAAGCCCCCTCCAGGTGGAAGGAGTTAATGATTAATGGTGGCATGCTGCCCACAAGCATGAAGACCCCAGACCAGTTAGACCTGAAGGCAGACTCCCACTTACTTAACCACCAACCCATCAGAAGAATGTCCATGGACTGATCACACCCTCTTTGAACAATTACTATAAAACTTCTCACTATCCTCCCCAAGTGGGGACACATGGTTTAAGGGCATTAGCCCACTGTGTCCCCCTTTGCCTGGCAAAGCAATAAAGCTATCCTTTTCTACTTCACCTAAAACTCTGTCTCCAAGATTTTATTCACCACCAGTGTACCGAGAAGCTGAGCTTTCAGCATCAGCAGGAGAAGACAGATGTCCCACCTCAAGTAGGGAGTGAATCAGCCCTTTTGCCACCTTTTTGTTCTATTCAGGATGATGCCCACCCAAACTGTGAGGTGATCTTTTTTTACTCAGTCTACTGATTCAAATGCTAATTTCTTCTAGAACTATCTTCACAGACACACCCAGAAAAAATGTCTTATCAGCTATCTGGGCATCCCTTAGCCAGTCAAGTTGACACATCAACTTAACCATCACACCTCCCATGAGGCAGGATAAGTGACTTTGTCCTAATATACAGATGGTGATACTGAGACAAAGAAAACTTAAGTGTAATACAATTGGACCAGTGACACAGTCCAGTAACAAACTAGTGGGGGCACCCCGTCTTCAAAGTGAACCTGTGTAAGGCAGGGTATGCAGAAGCAGCATTAGGCATTACTAATTGCCTCTGCCAGCTCAGGTAAGGTGGACATTGCTTAGTTTTCACATACAACTATTTAACCTGGGTAATAGAAATTGGTTCTCTTGCCAAATCAGACAGTGACTGCTTTTCCATTCTCCTGAAGGAAAACAAAACAAACATAATGAAACAAAAGACACACTCCCTGAAGGTGCCAGTCTCCTTCTGCTGAACACATCTGTGATGGTACCCCGAGCTGCCTTCTGGAACACAAGGCTTTACCATCTTTTGAGGCAAACAAGCTAACAGCCAGTCTTTAAAAGTGAGTAGCTGAAGACAGCTTAAATTCCAAAACCAAAGAGCATATTCCAGGGTGTCATTTACTAGGAACATGTGATATCATTGTTCATCATCTAAATGCTAAACTTCTAAAGTAGTTATTACCACACTGAGAAATTATGTTTACAAGCAATTTCAAATAAGTTAAAATGCTATGTAATATTCAGTGCATGCAACAAATTTTTCACTTTTGAATTAAAGGAAGAGGCATATGATCCTTATCGATAGGAAATTATCTTTCCCCCACCCCCACTACATAAATATTCAACAAATATTTGAAAAGTTTTGACTTGAAGGGACCTTGTATTATTGGCTTTACCAGCAACAGTCACACCTCTCATTTAATCCTGAGAAGAATATTCCGGTAGCTTTGTGTTCTATCCACATCTATATAAAACCTTGTATGGAAAAAACCAGGTATAGATCAAGGGTTGGCAAACCTTTTACAGTCTTTGTTACAACTCCTCAACTCTATTGTTGTAGTGGAAAAGGAACCCTAAACATTATGTAAGTGAACGGATGTGGCTGTTACAATTAAACTTTATTTAGAAAAAAAAGCAGCACAGGGCCGTCTTTTTCTCATGAGCTGTAGTGTGCTGACCCATGGTACAAATGGATTCTTGGATGACTTTATGTCAGTGAAACTTGAAATGCAGGTGGTTAGCTAGTCTGTCAAAACCCTAAACGTAGCACTGATATTTGGCAATGCTTATATGCATCTTTGACATATATGTTTGCTTGTCATTTAGAATAATATCATAGCTCAGTTGGTAAAGAATCTGCCTGCAATGCGGGAGACCTGGTTTTAATCCCTGGGTTGGGAAGATCCCCTGGAGAAGGGAAAGGCTACCCACTCCAGTATTCTGGCCTGGAAAATTCCATGGAATGTATAGTCCATGGGGTCACAAAGAGTTGGACACGACTGAGTGACTTTCACTTCACCTGGTGATTCAAATAAATTCCAAAGAAGAAAATCCATCAAACCTAAGGGCAGTCTGCAATGATCTTCACATCAAGCTAAACTCCAGTGAGTAGATGAAAATACAGGCGTTTTCTTTTCTTTTTTTTTTTAACAAATTCTTCAATTAGATAATTATTCTTGTATATGGAAAGATATATTTATTGCCAGCTTTCAAACCATACTTTCCATCCCAGAGAAGGCAGTGATGGTGTCTCCTACAGGGGAACAGAGGGATGGATTCAAGCTGGTTGTCAAGGGGCCAGATAGGTAGATTTAGTTTCATAAGTTCTGTTTTTTTTTTTTTAATTCAAAAAGAAATACCGTTCCTGTGTTTCATCACCATAGTATAGGGAGAAACAAAACTGTGGAGCCAGCCACCACTGAGTTCAAATCCTGACTTTACCATTTACTGGTTTATCACTTTGGGTTAAGATACCTAATACCTCAGGGGCTTAGCTACTTCATATATAAAATAGGTTTTTCTTAATGGTAAAGATGAAAAGTAATAACAATAATATTACAGAACATACAAATATTATTAATAAAGACTATGCTTAGTTCATAGTTGGTTCTTAAACTTTGCCTTCTGTTGCCACTTCAGGTTCAAGTTTACATGGTAGAAACATGATAAAACAGTCTCTATCTTCCTAATCCCATTTACACATGAAAAATCTACAACCTTGAGTTCTGGGTGGTACAGAATTTGGGGTCAAAAGATGAAGATATGGCCATGGTTCTCTTACTCATCTATTTTGTGATTTTGGAAGATCATGGAACCAGACAGTTAAAAAGAATTTTATACCATCCTTAAAATCTTAAACAGGTCTAGAGCTCTTTTCCATCTACAAAATGAAATAATCTGTGGTGCAAATACATAATATCTAAAAATAACTTCAAGCCATTTTAAAATAAAGAAATAAAAAATAACACAGTGCACTTCGTTGCTAAGGGAAACAGATTCTGCAGTCTCAGAGCAGTAGTAAATTAAAACATCTCAAGGCACCCTAAGCAATTAGTTCTATGACCCAGATAAATGCATTGGATTTTACAGCCACCAGAGACTTCAGAATGTTTCAACAGCTGGCAACAAGGGCCTCTCACCCCTAGGCAGGTAGAGAAATATGGGTGGGTGGGGAGGGAGCACTATTTGGCCCCTTTACTGAGTTGTAACTGACATACAATAAAATGTACAGTTAGTTCTCACATATGTGTATACCTATGAAACCGCCACCAGAATCAAGAAACTGAATTTATCCATCGCTTTGTGGGAAGGGTTTTGATCGCTACAGTAATGAGGAGATATTACTGGCATGGCCTGGGGATGACAAATGTTCAGTCTTGCACAAAGAATTAGCTCATCCAAAAAAAGTCAATAGCACATTTGTTGAGAAACACTGGGACCAAGCCCTTTGCTAAACCAAAGAAGAAACTGAGTCCAGATGAGGAAACTGAGGCAAGACCCCATGTGAGCTTCTTGTTTCCATGTAATGCATCTGGAGCATATATGTTCTTTTTAAATTATTATTATTGGAGTAATAATTATCTTTCCAATTATTATTGGAATATAGTTGTCCAGAAAAACATCTACTTCTGACTATGCTAAAGGCTTTGACTGTGTGGATCACAACAAACTGTGGAAAATTCTTAAAGAGATGGGAATACCAGACTACCTTACCTGCCTCCTGAGAAACCTGTATGCAGGTCAAGAAGCAACAGTTAGAACCAGACATGGAACAATGGACTGGTTCAAAACTAGGAAAGGAGTATGTCAAGGCTGTATATTGTCACCCTGTTTATTTAACTTATATGCAGAATACATCATGCGAAATGTCAGGCTGGATGAAGCACAAGTAGGATCAAGATTGCTGGGAGAAATATCAATAACCTCAGATATGCAGATGGCACCACCCTTATGACAGAAACTGAAGAGGAACTAAAGAGCCCCTTGATGAAGGTGAAAGAGGAGAGTGATAAAGCTGGCTTAAAACTCAGTGTTCAAAAAATGAAGATCATGGCATCCAGGCCCATCACTTCTTGGCAAATAGATGGGGAAACAATGGAAACACTGAGCGACTTTATTTTCTTGGGCTCCAAAATCACTGCAGATGGTGACTGCAGCCATGAAGTTAAAACACGCTTGCTCCTTGGAAGAAAAGCTATGACAAACTTAGGCAGATATTAAAAAACAGAGACATTACTTGGCTGACAAAGGTCCGTATAGTCAAAGCTACGGGTTGTTCAGTAGTCAGGTATGGATGTGCAAGTTGGACCATAAAGAGGACTGAGTGCCGAAGAATTGATGCTTCTGAACTGTGGTGTTGGAGAAGACTCTTGAGAGTTCCATGGACTGCAAGGAGATTAAACCAGTCAATACTAAAGGAAATGAATCCTGAATATTCATTGGAGGGACTGATGCTGAAGCTCCAACATTGAGGCCACCTGATGTGAAGAGCGGACTCATTGGAAAAGACCCTGATGCTGGGAAAGATTGAAGGCAGGAGGAGAAGGGGATGACAGAGGACAAGATGGTTGGATGGCATCACCAACTCAATGGACATGAGTTTGAGCAAGCTCCGGGAGATGGTGAAGGACAGGGAAGCCTGGCGTGGTGCAATCCATGGGGTTGTAGAGAGTCGGACACGACTGACTGACTGACCGACCAACAATAGCTGCTTTACACTGCTGTGTCAGTTTTGGCTGTAAAGTGAATTTGTGTGTGTGTGTGTGTGTGTGTGTGTGTGTGTGTGTGTGTGTGTGTGTGTGTGTGTGTGTGTGTGTGTGTGTGTGTGTGTGTGTGTGTGTGTGTGTGTGTGTGTGTGTGTGTGTGTGTGTGTGTGTATTCCTTCTTTTTTGGATTTCTGTCCCATTTAGTTCACCACAGAGTACCAAATAAAGTTCCTTGTACTGTGTGTTCTTTAAACAAGCAATACACTATTTGCTTAGACTCTAGTCTGAATCAAATGGTTCATGTCATATTGACATTTAAAAGCTATCCAAACTCTGAATGATATATCTGAATGTGACAGTGGACTCTTCTCAATAGGATCAGTTAGCTGGGTGCTCCCAGCCCCAGGGACATGACTGTCACTCAGTGGCTGCTGCTGCTCTCTTGGAACACAGAGTTAAGGTCAAAGATGCAAAATCCAGGTAGGTACAACTTTGGTTCTCTATTCCTGAAGAAAAAAATCTCATTTTGTCTTAATCATAAAGATGCAGTATGCTTATGATAAACTGTCCATGAACAAAAGGAATCAAAACACTCAGAAGGGCCTGAAAAACAGTGTTAGTTGCTCAGCTGTGTCCGACTCTTCGCGACCCCATGGACTGTAGCCTCTGTCCATGGAATTCTCCAGGCAAGACTACTGGAGTGGGTAGCCATTTCCTTCTCCAGGAGATCCTCCTCACCCAGGAATTGAACTGGATCGTCCACAATGCAGGCAGATTTTTGACAGTCTGAGCCACCAGGGAAGCCCCCTAAAAGTGTCTATGAAGACCTTATTTATGCACTCCTTGTTGTATAGTATCTCTTAGAGTGTCATGTATAATTCAATTGTTAAATATATATAATTTTTATATTTAAGATATTAATTTAAAAATCACTTGGGGTTTTATGTGCTCCAAGAACAAAATTTGTTATCTATTAGAACAATTGTTACTCTAAAATGGGAAGCAATGTGCCAGCTCAGTGATTCTCAAACTTTTATGTGCTTAGAGTCACCTGGAGAAATTATTAAACGGATTCCTGGGTCCTAGCCCCGGAGTTTTTAATTTTGTTGATCTGGGATCGGGGAGCCCAAGAACCTGCATGTCTTAACTAGTTCTAGATGATGTTGATGCTGCAGGCTTGAGGACCATATGCTTTCTCCTGGTGCCCATCAACAGTTGGCTCTGTTGATTGGACAGTATGAGTAGAAGACATCAGCCAGGATGGAACACCCTGCTCTTTGTACACACATCTTTGTTATAAGTGCTCTAGTGCCCTAACTCACTGCTAGCCATCCTTCCACAAAAGGACTCAAAAAAAAAAAAAAAAAAAGGTTGAATGGTTTGAGTAGAGGCCCCAGAAGACCATGAGAATTAGAATACTCTGTAAACACATTTAAAAGAATTTGAGCCTAACAGAACATACCAAAAGATTAAGATAAACTCATGACCTCCTGACTTTAAAGAGGAAAAAATGGTTTAATACATACTTTTTTGAATGATAGACTGTTAAAAAACCAACACAAAGGACAATTTCCAGCCACAGAGAGAACAACGATGTCATGAACAGACAGGATTATATCTTAGGGCTTGGGGTTGTCCATATTCTGCATGAAAACTAGTTCTCATAACTGCAAGGGAAAGAGAGAGAGGCAAACTTCTAACCTTTCATAGGCCAACTTTGTTCTTCAGCTAAGAGGATTTAAAGCAAAATGAGGCACAGATGCACCCACTTTCAGGGCAAGAATAGAGATGCAGATGTAGAGAATGGACATGTGGACACAGGGGAGAAGGGAAGGGTGGGACGAATTGGGAAATTGTGATTGACATGTATACACTACCATGTGTAAAATAGCTAGCTGGTGGGAACCCACTGTATAGCACGGGAAGCTCAACTCAGGGCTCTGTGATGACCTAGATGAGTGGAGGAGGATGGGAGGGAGGGGATATATGTATACACACAGCTGATATACTTCAGTGTACAGTAGAAAGTAACAAAACATTGGGGTAAAGCAATCATACTCCAATTCAAAAAATAATGCTGAGATGATAAATTTTAAAAGAATGAGGCTGTCTGGGTTTATAGCTGACTTTCTTTTATTTATGTGCTCTGTTGTGACTTCATGGACACACTCATCTAAAGGTTTTATTTCTAGGAAGTTGACGCCTGGACAAAAAAATCCCTGAAGATTTTTAAAGACAATGAAAACATGGAGAGGAGAAGTGTCACCCAACCATTCTCATTCGAGCCTAGCAATAATTGATAATAAAACTGGCTTATTTTAGAGAGAAACATTTACTTTAAAATAAATGACAAGTCAATCCTTATAGCCACAAAGACAATATAATTGCTTCCAAACCCCTAAGTTGAGTATCTATTTTCTTTCTTTGAAAAGTCCTGTCAGTGGTAGTGACAGTTCCAATTTAAGAGTGAGTACTTCTCTTCTTACATTAACTGAGCATTAGACTTTTAAATTATTTGTTTTATTTTGGTATAGCATGCATAATATAAATTTACCATCTTATCCATTTTTAAATGTATACTTATGTGGCATTATGTCCATTCACACTGTTGTGCAACCATCACTATCATCCATCTCAGATTTATTTAATTGATTTATCCCCCCAGTATGGGGCTTCCCAGGTGGCACTAGTGGTAAAAAAAAAAAAAAAAAACTCGACTGCCAATACAGGAGACATTAAGAGATGTGAGTTTGATCCTGGGTCAGGAAGATCCCTTGGAGGAGGGCATAGTAACCCACTCCAGTATTCTTGCCTGGGAAATCCTATGCACAAAGGAGCCTGGTGGGCTACAGTCCGTAAAGTTGCAAAGAAGCAGACACGACTGAAGTGACTTGGCACGTTAGCATGCACATGATAAAGTTAGAGGTGACATGTATGGGTAACTTGGCTGTCTTTTCAAATATGCTGTCAACATAGGGGAATTCCCTTAAGTTTTCTGGAGGAGAGTTAAAAGAGGAAACACATGAGAATATTTAGATAGCAGAACCAATTACGGGATCCCCAACTCATTTCTTAAATTAGGGCTACAGCAAAAACTTGCCACCATCTGCTGCGTCCCAGGTGCCCTCTTTTTCTAAACCTATGCAGACATCACTGTGATTACTCTATTCTTTCCCACTGAATTTCAAAGTCTTTCTCCATACAGTCTTTCAGGCATTATTACAACTAATTACAGCTGACCCATAGGATAAACTCTGTTTACCAACTGCTATAAAAATGTAGGCCATGTTAAAAAAAAATGCAAGCCATTTAATGCAACCGAAAGTAATAATTACTTGGATTACTTTTGGGCACACCAAGGTCCAACATGAACATCAGTACATGATGTACACACTCATGGGTAGAAAAGTCTTGTACCAGCAGAAAAGTCTTCAATATGGGGATGTCACAAGAAAGGTTCCTTAGCATGGAAATCATCACAATAAACAATGTTCTTACCTGGGCAGGAACACACTTTCCACCACATAAAAATCTTGCATGAGAACATCTCGGTCTGGCTTGGAGGTGAGATTACCCACTGTGTATCCTATTCCCAGCTGAATAGCACCTTTGATGGCAGATGACGCAGTCTGCAGGGAAAACAAGGATTTCGGCGTTAGCCTCAGTAGTTGGGACCTTGTTCAATGTCACAAGTAGCAAAAACAGAAGAGTGAGGTTAATTTCTTCTCTTGTTCCTAAGCAACAAGGAAGCTAGGTTTAGAAAGATGACAGGCTGCTTCTTTTGATGGAGAATCCTTTCCAAACATCAAGGACCCTTCTTTCCATGAAATTATTTTGGTGGTTATCTTTCCTATAAATATTCCTAAGGTCAAATTACCGTCCAAAATCTCCATTTTTCTTTTATTAAGAACTTAAAAACTTTCAAAATATAGCAATATAATTTCTACTAAAGGATAATTGGTACAGTCACATTTTTAAAAAATCAGAAGTTCTGTAACATATCTATGGATCAGGAAGAGAATTTTGGCTTCATAAGAAATGAGAGAGTAAAAAATAATTTCAGCCTTTGGAATACATAAAATTTAATTTGAAAATTGCTTACTAGTCTTGCCAAGGGTCCATAATCAAAATTTCCTTCACTGATCTATAATAAAACACAGAGTTTTGGAACCTCAATATTTCAAATTTACTGCTTTTCTAATATTATTCCACAGTTAAACTGACATAATGTTAACTTGGAGGAATGACATATATATTTGTGTGTGTTCACACGTGTGCATGTATATATAAATAGTTTTAACCAACATAATAGAAATAGAATAACTTAAGAAAATCAGAAAACATTCTTCTTAATGGTGCAAGTGTGGCATATTTTTTTATGCCTTGCAATGTTTAATATAGTATACCCTGGGACAGAAGAGTCTAGCAGGTTATAGTCTATTGGTTGCATAGAGTCCAACACAACAGAGCGATTATCACTCTTACTCAGACAGTGGGAACAAATAAATACTTAAATCACTGGTTCTCAGCCAGGGACATTTGACATTGGAGACATTTTTTAGTTGTCGTAACTGGTGGTGGTAGTGCTTTTGGCATCTAGAGGGTAGAGGTCAGGAATGCTGTTACAACATCCTACAATGCACAGGACAGCTTCTCATAACAACAAATTATCAAGCCCCAAATATTAGTGCTAAGGCTGAGAAACCATGCCTTAAAATGAATGTAATAAAGATCACTTGCTTAATAAAAAATATTCTTTTTGCGTTAACATTTTCACTTAACAAGTTCAAGACCAATCTCCATCTTCCCAGATGCTGCTGTTTTTTAAAAATTTCTTCATGCTTTTAACATCAAAAGATATCTCTCTTCTTGAAAAAATGTATCCTCTTGATTTCTATGATAGAACACAGTCCTGTGTCCATGTCCACCTTTTTTGATGGGCTCTCATTTCTTCACTAAATTCTCATATTTTGTTTGCTGTAATTGCTGTGTCCCTATAAGTTGGATCCTTGATTCTCAAATTTCCTTAGTTATGTAGACGATCAATACATTCCTAATGGTTTCACATACTGGCTCCATGCATATGACTTTCAGAACCTCCTTGGACACTGTTTTATCATCACAAACACAGTACATGTGGCACCAAACCATTATCTTACAGTCAATCCCCTGATGTCCCTCTCCCTAAGCTCTGTAATCTTGTCACTGAAGGTGAACCCCAAGCAAACCACCTCTTGCGCAGGGCTGGGTCTCCAGGAAATATTTGCTGACTGGGCCTGAAATGGTCACGGTCATTCATACGTCTCAGTCACTTCCACTATACAATCAGTAACCCTCACTATCCCATGGAGTCATCATTCAATCGTTCTGCTTCTTTCACTGCAAATATCATATCAGCCTTAGTGTGAGGACAACTATAATGTCTATCCCCTTCTGTGCAGTTAAGAGAAACATCCTGGGGCTTTTCTTCTTTACATATGCCTTTTTACTTACAATCCCAGAGCAGCAAGATGGCAAAAGACTGAGAGTCAAGCCCAAATAGTGCAACTAGTGCTTCAAAAACAAAAAGCTGCTATTTTAATCTTCCCACTGCGAGCTCAGCAATGCCACCAGTTGGCATCAGTGACCTTTTGTACCGATAGCTCTGACTTCTGAAGGTTGAAATGAATTTTTCTCATTTTAACCTCACATAAAAATTCAAAAGGTTTCTCTTCTCCTATCTGTCACACAGGGCAGTATGGCACAGGACGTGACATCAGCATTTTCTAGAAGACATCTATGGTCTGAAACTTTCTATGCCAGATCTATCAACAGATGCACACACTCTCAAACTGTTTTTCCTTCCCTTTACCACACCCCTGACTCTGCTTCCAGAAATACCTGTATTTCTGCTTAATTCAGTCATTTAGTGTGCTTCTTGGACTGGAACACATGTGAAACATGGGATGCCCAATTCCTTGTTAACCACCCTTCAGTCTTATCCCAGAGAAAGCAATGGCACCCCACTCCAGTATTCTTGCCTGGAAAATCCCATGGACAGAGGAGTCTGGTAGGCTGCGGTCCATGGGGTTGCTAAGAGTTGGACACGGCTGAGCATCTTCACTTTCACTTTTCACTTTCATGCACTGGAGAAGGAAATGGCAACACACTCTAGTGTTCTTGCCTGGAGAATCCCAGGGACAGGGGAGCCTGGTGGGCTGCCATCTATGGGGTCACACAGAGTCGGACACGACTGAAGCAACTTAGCAGCAGCAGTAGCAGCAGCCTTATCCCACCCCCAGCAACAGAAGGTGGTCAAAGTTGCAGCAGTCTATATCTGGTACTTGCAAACTTTAGAAAGTCTGAGAATCACTGGGTCATTTGTTAAAACGGACCAAAACCACAACTATGGAGACAGTAAGAAGATCAGTGCTTGCCAGGGGGTTGGGGAGGGGAAGCAGAGCACAGAGGATTTTCAGGGCAGGGAAAACACTCCGCACAATTCCTTTATGATGGTGTGTCATGCATGCTCCTTCGTGTCTCTTTGTGACTCCATGGACAACAGCCCGCCAGGCTTCTGTGTCCATGGAATTTTCCAGGCAAGAATACTGGAGTGGGTTGCCTTTTCCTTCTCCAGGGGCTCTTCCCGACCCAGGGATCGAACCCACATCCCTTGAGTCTCCTGTATTGTCAGGCGGATTCTCTACCACTGAGCCACCTGGGAAGTCCACTTTTATGACGGATACACATAATTATGAATTTGTCTAAACCCATAGAATGTACTCCATTAAGAGTGAGCCGGAATATAAACTGTGGACTTTGGGTGATTATGATGTGTCCATGTAGGTTCATCAGTTGTAACAGTGAACCACTCTGGTGGGGGATGGTGACAATGGGCAGGCTGTGCATGTGTGGGTACAGGGGGTGGTGGGAAATTTCTGTATCTTCCTCTCAATTTTTTGGTTAACCTACAACTGCTCTAAAGAACAAATCTTTTAAAAAATGTCAGCAAGCACTGAAAAACAAGAACCAAAGTGACGTATGGATCGCATCTCCAGAATTTCTGATTCGGAAAGTCTGCAGTGAGGCTCAAAAACTTGCTCTTGCTCTAAGGAGCGTCAAGAAACTTTTTTCTCCTATGGTATAAGATTGAATTTTGAGTTCCTGAAGGAATAAGGTTTTGGAAAGGAGCTTACTGACATCTGTTTAGCTAAATAAAAAAAACCAGACTTATAATAATACTACTACTTTCTTTTCATGCTCCTTAAAATTCAAGTGCTCTGAAGACAGAAATGAGAGAAGTCTTAATAAAAGTGAATACTTTTTAATCATCTATTTGTGCCAGGAACTTGACATATGGATAACAATAATAATAATCACAATCAATCATAATTATGGCATATACTTAAAGAGCGTTTACTGAAAACACTATGAGGCAATCACTATTCTAAGTGCTTTTGGTTATATTAACTCTTCTATCCTCACAATAACTCTGTGAGGTAGGTACTATTATTATCTTCATTTTACTGACTCAAGTAGGTTTAGCTACTTACGCGAGGTCACATGGTTAGCAAAGAGGGAGAGCTGGGACTCATACCTGGCAAGTTCGGCTCCACAGTCCAGATCCAGGTTATAAACAAGTACTGTGCTGCCTCTAACATCAGAATCTCTGACCTCATTTAACCCTTTCAAGGACACTGAAGAGAGGGAGAATCACACCCATTTTACAGGTGGGGATTTGAAGCTCAGCAAGGTTATATGACTGCCTCTCTCACATTGTTAGCACATGGCAGAGTCTGCCTGCAAAGCCCATGCCGCTTCCCTGTCTCATCTTTTTCAAAATGAGTCTAGAATCAAAGTCAGAAGCTCTGTTTTAAGCCTGGCTGTTTGACCTCAGCAAAGGAAGCAGCTGTGTGGGAGCCATGCCTTTTGATGAAATAGGAATAAAATATTTTATTTGCTACTAATCATACTCAATCATGGGTAAGCCTAAAAGAAACCTGTAAACCACCTGGTAAACCAGTATGAACATCTCTGTTAAAGTCACTACTAATAACATGGGGAGGGACAAACAAAAGGAGATATTTTGCTGCCAAGGGAGGATCGCTACCTCTGGCTACCTCAGGGTTTCTTCCTCATCTCTGTGTAAGATTAAATGCTTTAGCATAGATGCATTGGGTATAACTAAAAAGCATCTCGACTATTTCATGGATATGTCTGATTGCACGGTGGCACATGGCTTTCTAAGTTACCAGCAGGAAAGGCTGCCCCACCAGGCATTTTCCTATTGGACATTAGGCACAGGGACCAAGATGGGAGAAACCATGGTATTTTCTGACACAGTCACTCTTGAGCAAGATGTGTTTTAAAATTACAAAAACAGAAATGCTAATGGGAGAGTTTCTGATTAGCAGACCAGTAAATCATGATGACTACAAATCTGCCCTGTGCCGTGCAGGTTTGTCTTCTTCTAGAACCAGCAGTTCTTTCCTTGTAAACTCGAAGCCCACTAACAAGCCCTCTCAGACCAACATGCCCACCAACAGATCTGCTAACTCATTAGCAGATTCAAACACACACACAGATGTGGTCCTTCCAATTTTCTGTGTGGCTTTGCATATGCTCTAAACACGTTGATATGTAACCATTTCCCCTCTGTGGCTCGGTAGTATTTGACTCTTTGCAGCCTCATAGACTGTAGACCGCCAGGCTCCTCTGTCCATGGGATTCTCCAGGCAAGAATAATGGAATGGGGTGCCATTTCCTCCTCCAGGGGATCTTCCCAACCCAGGGATCAAACTCACATCCCTTGCAACCCCTGCACTGGCAGGTGGATTCTTTACTATTAGCGTCACCAAAACACATAGGTTCAGATTTCAGAACATAGCCAAACAGAGTGTACGTTTAATTCAGGACTTTTCAAGGGCTAAGTAGAGGCAACATAGTGTATGGATATTACAAACACCTCTAAAGCATGTGATATTTGGAGAAAGAACCAGCTAACATCACAAAAGCAAATCGCATATATTTACATTCATGGCTCTTTACTACCCAAATTTGTTCAGGGATGATGGTAATACTAAAAGGGAAATTAATGTCAGCTTGCATTTAGATAATATGCTATGGTTTTCACAATACTACCTTCTAATGACTGCATTCGATTGTCACAATTGTTATGTAGGTAGGTGGGGTTTTAATGTCCATTTTATAAAGAAACTTTGACTCTGGGAGACTAACTTGACCTAAATCCCTTGGCCAAGTACGTGATAACGCCAGGAGTGATACCCTGGTCTACAAGGCACCACGACAGTGTCATACCAGTGTGAACTGCTTTACTGGCCTCCATTCTCTCTGCAGGAGATGGATCTGATTGAAGCTAAGAAGTACTTGAACAAAGAGATAATAATGATGATTACTATCAATGAGACTACACGTCCATGTAAACCTGCTATTAGGGGAGCAATGATCCTGACAGCAGTAAGATTTTAATGATTTTACATTGGTCACAGGAAACTGCTTTCTACAGCATATTGTCTATGAAATTAGATCACTTAATATGCAATCGGATAAAACTGGTTTTAAAAGCAAGTACTAAAACATTTCAAGTCAAGAACATTTCTCCCCACCTCAGGTGATCTGATGCCCTAAGCATAGGATTATAGACAATATACATGATGCCAGAGTGATTTTTTTTCTTCCAAAGTTCAAACTTTTTATTTTGTATTGTATTGGGGTACAGCCATTTAACAATGTTGTGATAGTTTCAGGTCAACAGTGAAGGGACTCTGCCATACATACAGATGTATCCATTCTCTCCTAAACCCCTCTTCCATCCAGGCTGCCACATAACACTGCTCAGAGTTCCCTGTACCATACGGTAGGTCCTTCTTGGTTACCCATTTTAAATATAGCAGTGTGTACATGACCTTCCCAAAGTCCCTAACTATTCCAGAGTAATTTTGTTTAAAGTACAGATCTAATCTTGCACCACCTTGCTTGAAAACTAACGGGTGTGTAGTATCCTCACCACAGGATTAACTCCAAATATCTTAGCTTGACATTGAAACCAATCTTCAATGTAGTCCTTCCCAGCCTCACACTGAGTCCTGCATCCTAACATACTAGGGACTTTCCTGGTGGTCCAGTGGTTAAGAATCCGCCTTGCAATGCAGGGGACGTGGGTTCAATCCCTGGTTGGGGAACTAAGATCCCACATACTCAGCCCATGCGCCACAACTACTGAGCCTGTGTGCCACCACTAAGACTCGACACAGCCAAATTAACAAACAAACAAATATCTTTTTTAAAAGATTGTAAACACACCCTCTATCCTTTGAGCAAGATAACCTTACAGGTCCATGAACCCCAAACAACTGCATGTGAAATTTTCTGCTGTGTGTATTTTTCCCAAGGAGGAGGTCCAATGCTTTCTCTTTTTCTCACAAGATATACTTTCCCAAAACCACAAATGTGGAGATTAATTCTAAACCAGAGATGTACACTGACAAGCACCTTAAACCAAGATGTTAAAAAATGGTTCATAACACTTCTAAAGGGGGCGTCCCCTATGGCTCATGGTTTAGCGGTAAAAAAAATCCACCTGTAATGCAGAAGACTTGGGTTCTATCCCTGTACATTGGGAAGATTCTCAGGAGGAGGGCCTCCTTCCAGTATTCTTGCCTGGAGAATTCCATGGACAGAGGAGCCTGGTGGGTCACAGTCCATGGAGTGGCAAAGAGTCAGACATGACTGAAGTGACTGAGTACAACACCTCTGAAGAACAAGAGAAAACAACCCTTGTCTGGCTGGGGAGACCCTGTCCCTCTCCTTCATTGCCATAGCTCAAGTCCAGTTCTGGGTTCTCTCTCCTGTCTCTGAACCTGAACTCAAGCAAGAAAGCAGAGATTTCTTATTTGTCCCAATGAGAGAATTAAGAAAAAAAAGGGACAGGTTTCACAAAACTGACTGTAGGACTATGGAAATGGGATAGTTTGTGGACAGGCAAGCGGAATGTCTTCTGAAAGAAGGTGGGACCACTCTTGCTATGGGTTCCTCAACCCATTTCTCCAGTCCCTCCTTGATTTGGTTTTCTACTGCTGCTGTATAAATGACCACAGACTTCATGTCTTCCAACAACACAGTGTATTATCTCACAGTTTAGGAGATCAGAAGCCCTAAAATCAAGGTGTTGGGAGGGCTGTGTCCCTTCTTCCTTGCCTTGTGGTCGTCCCCTCCTCCATTTTCATAACAGCAGCATCTTCAAATCTCTCTTAATCTCTCTCTGGCTCCCCTCTGCTTTTGTCTCACATCTCCTTCTCTGATTCTGACTCTCTAGCCTCTCTCTTACAAGAACCTCTGTGATTGCATTGGGCCCATCTGGATAGTTCAAGATCACTTCCCCATCACAAGATCTTTAACTTAATCACACCTGCAAAGTCCCCTCTGCCATATGAAGTAACATATCACAGGCTCTAGGGATTAGGGCATGGCTGTCTTTTGGGGACCCATGATTCTATACTCTACCCTCTATTTCAGGATAGACTTCAGAATTGTTTCCAGTGTTGCCTAGGTAAAGAGAAGAGCTCCCCTTAGAACTCCATTCAGTCACATGCTGTTCACTCATTTAGATCTTCATTCTCAAAGATTTGAGAATTTTCTGTGACCTAAGCATTATGCTAGATGTTGGAGAAAGCATTAAAAAAAAAGGTCCTGTTCTCGCTCTCATGAGAGTTTCTAGGTTAGTGAGTGAAAGAGAGATTAAAGATATGCATTCATAATAGGCAGTGATACAAATAACAGGGTGATGTGATCAGGCCAAAAGTGAGGAGATCCACTTTAGAATGGAGGAGAGTTAGGAAAGGTCTAACAGGAAGCATACATAGTCTAAGAAATGAGAGGTGAGAGCCAGTTGGCAGGTCATATCAACAGACGCTGGCTGTATGCCCATCATGTGCCAGGCACTCATCTACAAACTGGGGATACAGAAATGACCTGGCCTGAGTGCTTGCCCTCAAGGAATTGAAAGTCACATTAGGAGGTCAGGGGAATCAATTTCCAGGCATAGAGAAGCAGCAGTTCAAGAATCTGAAAGCAAATCACTGTAGATGAATTAAGGTGAGCATCAGAGAGAGCATCAGAATTGAAGGCTGCAAAGATGAGCTGAATCTAGGGCTGAGCCTCACAGATCCTGCTAAGGATCTGATGTGTTTTCATAAGGAAAGACTTATTGTCTTACCTGAAAACTTCACTCTGGCTGCCATGTTGGAAATAGACTAGAGAGAATATATGAGGAAAAGTGATTAGGAGGCAAGTGTCAAGGTTCATGGGTTTGATTGCTGGGTCGGGAAGATCCCCTGGAGGAGGGCATGACAACCCACTCCACTATTCTTGCCTGGAGAATCCCATGGGCAGAGGAGCCTGGCAGGGTCATGAAGAGTTGGACACAATTGAAACAACTTAGCACGTATGCATGTGTCATGGTTCACGTTGAGATGTGGATGTCTTAAGAGTAGGGTGATAAACAGGAAAATGGAAAGAAGAGTTGAATTTGTATATATTTTGGAGGAAAATAAACAGAACTTGCCGTGAGCTAGAAATGAGAGAGAGAAGAGTCCTGGAATGCCTTCTAGTGTTTTCCCTGAGCAGTGGAGAGGACCAAGGTTGCTTTACTGAGTTGGGAAGACTGAGGGAGGAACACATTTTGGGGGGCAGATTGAGTTCTACTTGAGATGCCAGTGAGACATCCAAATGATGTCAAGGTACAAGTCTGGAGCTTAGAACAGAGGTTTGGGCTGAACTTTTGAATTTGAGTGTTTTCAGCATATAAACAGTATTGAAACCCAAAGGGCTGAATGAATAACCTTGGGAGAGAGAAGAGCAACTTGCCACCGCAACTTGAAGCCCATGCACCACAACCACCTTGCTCGTCGCAAATAGAGAAAAGCCTGCCCAGCAACGAAGACTCACCACAGCGAACAATAAATGAATAAATAAAATTATGGGAAAAAAAAAGTCCAAGTACAGGTCGAAAATATTTGACAAAATTATTTGATAAACTCTAGTCAATTTATGCCTTTAAACCATATTTTAAAAATGTTCTATAACTTAAAAAATATTACATTAAGAAAGAAGGATATAAAATACATACAACAAAATTTGAAAAAGAAAAACTCAAATGTTTTATACACATCCACAGAGGAAAGCAAGACAGGAAGGAAATATATCAAATTGTGTGAATATCTCTGGCTTGTGGGATGTTGGTTGACTTTTACTTTCAAGTCTTGTACTTCTCAGATTTTCTAAATTTTGTGTTATAGGTAAGAATGGAAATACCCTTCCATGAAAGCATTTTTACTATGTTTATATAAATACATTTTGAATGGTGACAAAGCCATGTTTGGGATTTGCTAATTATTAAAATGGCTTCTTCCCTGGTGGCTCAGTGGTAAAGAATTTACCTGCCAATGCAGAAAATGGGTTCGATCCCTGCATTGGGAAGATCTCTTGGATTAGAAAATGGCAATCCACATGAGTATTCTTGCCTGGTAAATCTTATGGACAGAGGAACCTTATGGGGTCATAAAAAAGTCAAACATGACTTAGTGACAACATTTTTTAAAATCTTATTTTCTTTAGGACAAAGCCTTCATGCTAGAAACCCATGTAACTATTATACTCTTATGAAAGTGAAAGGGAAAGTCGCTCAGTTGTGTCCGACTCTCTGTGATCCCATGGACTGTACAGTCTATGGAACTCTCCAGATCAGAATACTGGAGTGGGTAGCCTTTCCCTTCTCCAGGGGATCTTCCCAACTCAGGAATCAAACCCAAGTCTCCTGTTTGGCAGGTGGATTCTTTACCACTGAGCCACCAGGGACGCCCCAAGATAATGAGCCACTCATAAGTTGACTAGTAAGGATGAACCATATGGCTTCACAAAGACACAAGAAGAGCTGGCTTTGCTGCTGCTTTCCAGGTCCTGCTCTGCTATGGAAGAGGGACCACAAATTCTGGTGGGCAATTTCCTGTTTAGGCTGCACAACACACCTGACAGTCTTTGCACAAATCTACATCTTCAATCAAAGTCTCCTGCTAAACTTGCTATGTGATTCCTGGCCTCCACCCATGCGGATCCCCCCTGCCTTCATTCCTTTTCCCATCTTCATCCCATGCCTTCATCCCTATGTGATTCCTGGCCTCCACCCATGCGGATCCCCCTGCCTTCAGTGTTGTTCCCATCTTCCTTTGCTCCCCATTGAGTCTTCCAGGTCCAGTGCTCCATTAGTCTCTACACACAGTGTCTGCTCACCCAGGGGCTAGACACAACTACTCTCCTCTCCCAGTACGAGTGGTTTCATACTTTGGGGGTACTGTTACTTTCATGGCTGGCAACTGCTTTTCTGATACAATTTCTGCAGTCATCAACATTTTCAAAAACAAGAATGCTGGAGCACCATTATAATGATGCCCTCCGCTGTGCCTGCATGGACCTTATACATGGTGAAACTGCCTTATAATAAGGTCATTCTGACACATTAGGCACTCAACAACTTTGGAAGAAGCCCAAGACAGATGCACTTTCTGTGTAAATTTTCCTTATTGCTCAGCAGCCATTATAACAAGATCCCAGTGTATTCACCTGTTTGAAGAAAGATTTGATTCTCTAAATATGCTAGAAAAGGCAGAACAAAGAGCACTTAATTTCGTGTTCTCTTGTAATGATCTTCCCCTCATTTATATGATTGGCAGTGAAGCACATACTCTCACTGGAATGGAAAAGCATATTAAGCAAACATTTCTCATTAACAGAAAAATACTATACTCAAGGTGTTCAGCAGTGGCAAATTATGCACACTTAATTGCCCTTAAAAGAGACATGCCATCAACTGTAGATGAAATTTTTGATTTAGGACAGAATGGCATTATGAATGCTGCTATATTAGTCTTCCAGAAATATTACAGTATGTGACACAATGCAAGTACCCTTAATGCTACACTGAACATTAGGGGAAAAAACTTCATTTGTTTGTATATTCAAACAAACACAGTATTTACTTGATGCAAATACAAATTTAGATTCAAGAAATAAAAATAACAAAGGATTGGATTTTCGTCCTCCTAGAATCAGAAACACTTCGGGTCTCAAGTATGATATTTCCTGGTAAGGGGGGGCATGTCAATTTTTAAGGGAAACTATTACATCAGCGCTAAGCACTGTTTGTGGGGGAACAACACAATGCTTATGGCAGATGTTGCTAGTTGTCCCCAATATCCGTTAACCCCTCTTGTTTAGATGGATGAAACTGGAGCCCATTATACAGAGTGAAGTAAGCCAGAAAGATAAAGAACATTACAGCATACTAACACATATATATGGAATTTAGAAAGATGGTAACGACAACCCTATATGCAAAACAGAAAAAGAGACACAGAAGTACAGAACAGACTTTTGAACTCTGTGGGAGAAGGGGAGGGTGGGATGTTGCGAAAGAACAGCATGTATATTATCTATGGTGAAACAGGTCACTAGCCCAGGGGGGATGCATGAGACAAGTGCTCGGGCCTGGTGCACTGGGAAGACCCAGAGGAATCGGGTGGAGAGGGAGGTGGGAGGGGGGATCGGGATGGGGAATACGTGTAAATCTATTGCTGATTCATGTCAATGTATGACAAAACCCACTGAAAAAAATAAATAAATTAATTAAAAAAAAATGGCTGCTCTTTAAATTCCTATAATCAAGCTCTTTCCTGAAACAAAGAGGAGTGAAGTTATTCCTCCTTTCACAATTAAGTTAAATGATTGTAACAGTAATTGTTAACAATGTTATTACTACTTGCCTGGTAGTGCTGCCCATATTTTTGGTAAACCACAGAACAATGTCAAGAGAGTTTTTAACAAAGAGATCTGAAATGTTAATGCCAGTATTTATCTGATGGAGTTTACAATTTGGAATTTAGGTGTTTCCTTAATACAAAAAGGTTGGTTCTAAGTATTTAAAGGCCCTAATATAAAATGTTCTTTTGTGAGATAAATATGCACACATACTTCTATAATACTGCCTTAGATTCTGCTGTTATTGTTTTAAGAGTTTATTACAGGCCAAGTTATTTGCATTATTGATTTCTCACCATAACCCTATTATTTCCCTTTCATAGGTGAATAAACTGAAGTTCAGAAACACTACATATCTGAAAGATAAATTCTAGGTCATTTTTCACAAAAGACTATACAATTAAAATGTACAGACAGAAATATCTGAGGTTATTTATGTATCTTTCAAGAACCTCAATAATCAGGTTAAAGTCAGGGGATAGTCTGAAACACTGTGATAGCTTCAAGTAGGGATTTAACATGCTTTGCCCATGTAACTAACCTCTATGTTTCAAGATCTAGGATTACATTGCATTCTCTTTTAGAATCATGGAACCACTTCCAAAATTCTCTTAGAACCTCATACATTTGAACAACAACAAAACCCTAGGCATTTTAGGAGCTCAGGACTTTCCCATCTGTTGGCAGCTCCCTCGATTCATGTCTGATGGCTTTTCTTCTCTTGTCTCTGGATCCCTCCCATCAAAGCCTTTCAAATAACTGTGGTTTTCCTCATCCCAGGAGCTAGGATTAGTCTCTTCTGCCAGAAAAACTCCTTAGATCTCTAGAATAGAAACATTATCAAAACCTAGCTGGACACCAGGGCTGCAACAGGGATGGAATGGGAGAGTCCCTGGCCAGGGGACTGCCGGTCACTGAGGCGAATGTGATGGACTGCTGGCAGACAGTACCTCTCCCTGCATCCCTGAGAAGCTCTACCGTGGGGCCCTGCCTGCCTAAGGTGCTTCTGCATTCACCACACTCCAGGTTGCTGGAGAAGCTTCTCCCAGATCCTTTCCATGGCACCATGCCACCATCTACTGTCCCAGGCCGTCTCCTCCCTCCTCTCACCTAGAGCTGGACACTGGGAATGCAGGGCGAAGTCCAGACACGTGCAAAGTCCAGACTGGAGGTTCCCAGCTCTACCAGCAACCAGCTTTTTCACCAAACGTAGAAAATAGAAGAAAAAAAGATATTCACAATGATTACTGCCCTCATTTCATAAAGCCCACCACATAAAATTGAACACGAACAGACATTTGGGATCAGCAACAGGCAGAAAAACCTGAGTTTGGGGCCCCCTCTGCTACCAGGGTAGCTGGAGACTGAGAAATGTGGTGATATAACGAGCATCAGTTTCCGCCTCTGTAAAATGAAGGCATTTGACTGGATGATAGCCAAAATCTCTTACCCACATAATATTCTATAAGTCTACTTTCTAATTACATTCATTTTGCAGTCTATGCAGTCACCAACCCGAAGTCACTTGTTTTGCAAGGTTTAACGTATTGCATTCCAACATTTTCTGCTTTTTTCCACCCATTACAGTTGCTCCTTAAAAAACATAAGTAATTGCATCTTGCCTACTTTAGATTACAACCCTTCATGTAAGTAAGACTGATACTGAGAAAGGAGAACAGGGTAGTCATTTCTTACAACAGGAGGAGGAGGAAGCAACCTTGCTTCACCCACATGCAATTTCCAGAAGCCCCAGCTGGGTAAAGGCTGAGGGTGCTGCTTATGTGTTTGGTCCTTTTCTTTTGGGCTCAGATGTTATTAAATTAATTGTGATGTTGCCTAAAGTCATAAAAGTTGGTGTCAGAGTTACCGACAGATAAACACCTAGTTCAGGATTCTTCCTACAGGAGCTTGCCACCAGATTCAGAAAACTTTCTGGATCATCAGGTGATGTGACTGTTCTCAGCAGGTTTCTTAGAAGCTCTTGATTTGATCCCAACACACCAGCCTTCCAGTGGCCCAGTTCAAGATGGATCACAGATGGCCCCAGCTGGTGGATGACCTGCTATTACAAAGAAAGTTAACTGACCCACAGGCCATTGCTCAATAGAAGGCTGGTTCCTTCCCTCTTTCTTGGTAACAGAGGAAACTGTGGTGGGTTTCTGCAGCCCAAACCTCTGACCCCATTCTCTCTCTCTCCCCAACTATGCTAACCTGTCTGCCATCTAAACCACAGTGCCTTGCTCAATGACTGGGCAGATGATGTCAGATGGATAAAGACCATCTCAACACTAAGATTCTATGATGTTATGGAAACATCAAGCCTAATGTGGGGGTTCTCCCTCTTTAGGCTCCACAGTAGCTTACTCTCAGGATGCAAATAAGGAAGTCAGTTTTCTGTCTAGAAATCTGTGTTATGTTTTGTGTTATAGCAGATTCTGTGTTCTTTGAATCTGCTATAGAAAAGCAGATTCTCTGGCTGATTCCTGACCTTGTCCTGACCCACACCTCCAATGTTGGCTCTTCCAAGTCAACTTTGAAACAACCTGGTCCTGTGCACAATCCTTTCACCCTTTTTCCAGCACCAATATCTCACATTTGACTTTAGGCAGCTCTGTGGAGGGTTGCTTAGAAACAGCTTGGCTTGTGAAATAAACATACCTGGTATAGTATGTGGCTTGGGGAAAATTTCTACAGTCCGGCTGGGTAAGAAAATAGCTTTTCCCAAGAGGAGCAGTGTTTCACTGTGAATTGAAGGGGATGAAAGCAGCCCCAGTCTCTTCAATCAGCCACTGCTAAACAGGGCTGCTAGGCAAAAGTAGAGGTGGTCCTGATGCCAAGCACTATAGTCAAGCACACTGATGAGTCTGCATCACCAAGCAGTGTCAGTTTCAGGGGAGGGGAACCACCTGCCACCAGTCCTATAAAATGAGCATGATTGGAAATAGCTGTCTCTATAACATGATTTAATTTGTTTGGAATTTAGCCACCTGGTAATGGGGAAAAACCTAACAATATGGAAATTGCTAAAGATTCAAAAAGGAACAAGGAAATACAAATCATTCTTATTACACTCAAGAGCCTGAGTAGAACATAATATACAGGAAGGGTTCCAGCAGCCTTTTCATCACTTCTTCCCCCTGGACTCTTCTCCATCTTCAACTACTGCTGCCATCGTAGACTTTGCCAAGACTTGACAATGCTGAGGCCCTTACCAGCCACAGGGTCCCCTGAATGGGCTGTTTTTGTAAAGAATGGATAAGGGCACAGCATTCATTAGTCTTTATATCCTTAACTATCTTCTTTAATACTATGTCTGCTTATGCAAATTATATCATGATCCTCAAACAAAACAACACATCTAAACTGTCAACAACAGAATTCATAGTTGCGAAGAGCAGAGGGAAGCTAACTTTCAATTAAGAGTCACTGAGAATAGAGGCCTGAAAGTGAGCACGCAGGGGCAGTTCTGGGACTGTGGAGCAAACTTACTCCTTTACCCAACCAGACTACAGAAACTTCCTCAAGTCATATATTAAACTGACCTGTTTATTCCACAAGCTAAGCTGTTTCTAAATTAATCAACTCTTTACATAGCCTTCTAAAGCCAAGTATTAGTTAAATCATAGATTCCCTGAGGCCAGGGTTTCTCAACCTTGGCATCACTGATATTTTAGACTGGATAATTCTTTGTTATATAAGTGGGGGTTTATCCTGTGTCCAATGCTATACGGTGTTCAGCAGCATCCTAGGCCTCTTCCCACTAGAAGCCAGGAGCACTACTTCTTCCAAGTGAGACAACCAAAAACGCCTCCATATATTGCCAAATGGTGACTGAGCAGAGAGGGACAAACAGCCCTGGTTGAAAAACACAACTCTCATAATATACACCAAGACAAATCAACTTCCAAACTGCAGATGAATGTGCCACATGGATGCCTTACTTTGTTGTCTGCATATGCAGTGCCCATGTCAACAGAATACCTTGTATGTTAAATTTATCAAGAACAATGTCTTAAAGCTTCACAGTTGTTTTAACTTGCATTTTGTTGCACCAAACCAAGTGCAAAACCCAAGTACTGAAGTTATTTACAAACAAAAAAATCAATGATGGAGAAGCAGAACAAGAAAGTTCACTCAGTTCACCTTTGTCATGATTTTGGTCCTTAAAAATGTAGCTGGCAGAGTATGTGTGCCTCTCCCTGCCTTCCCTGTCTACTTGCACATGTACACACAAACAGGGGCTACTGCAGCCCAGAGTAGATGACTCCCCAGTTCTTCAGGGTAAAATGCACAGGAAGTATTTTGGCCATCTGTTCAGCAGAAATGCCCACTTGGAAACTGACATGAAGGTCCTCTCTGGGGCAGATGGCTCAGTCTGGCCACCCCAGTGCACCCGTCAAAGGCACTAGCGATGAGTACAGTGCTCTAAGAAAGACTGGGGACTCAGAAACTTGCAACTTAAGCTGCAGCTCTGCTTCTGGACTCAGCGCACTCTTGGCCAGAGAGAAGGATTTGGGCTTCTATTTCCTTGCATGTTAATGAACAGTTTTATCAGAGGCATTTCCAACTCTAACAGTTTAAGTTTCTAAGAATATAATGCAGACAAATGTCACTTCCACCCACCTCACAATCCTTCTCCTTTCTAAATTAATCATTTCTGTTACTTCCACCTTGAGTGATAATGAGTATTCACAATTCAACAGAAATAGCAAAAAATGCATGAGATATCCAATTACTTTCAAGAGAAAGGTCTAATCCTGTCATTAGAGGTGATGACCTTACTACCCTTTTTTTTTTTCTTTTTGCCCAAGATTAAATCTCTGTGGACAGTTAATATTTCACTTTCAAAGAAGTACTAAAAAATCCATTCAAGTTAATCCAAACTGTGTGCTAAAAGATGGAAAATACCAGTCCCACGGAGCATATGAAATCACCAAAAGTATTTACAGCCCTTGATTCCAACCTCAGGATCACTTGACTCTATACCCCATGGAGAGATTTTCCATATATCATTTCCTTCTTCCAGACATGCTTCATAAACATGACCTGCTTCTGTAAACACCAAAGAAATCACATGGCGAATGGTTCTGTGGGAGATGCATAATACAGGAAATGAAGGACACCATCTGTACTATCTCCAGCAGTGAGCTCAGCATTTGATTTTCAAAACTGTGTTCAAAGATTGAAAAGCAAACATGGCTCATGTTACCTCTGTAACATGAAATAGTTAATCTTTGAAAATAGGAGCCATATTTGCTTTTCAGTCATATGGAATAATATCAGAAGCCCAGTTTACAAGGTGATCACACCTTGTAAAATGATCTCATATTTATATACATTTATTACAGAAAGATTTAGGTCCTGAAGTTAAGGTTATTATGCTTATTGATTGGAGAGAGTTAAATATAAGCAACAGGGGAAAGAGAGGAAGAGGAAAAAACACAGACAGGAGACAGTCTATACCTCAGGGACCCCTACCAAGATCTACTGAGAGTCCTAGACAGACTAACAGCATATGATAAAAGGATGGCAAAGTGCTTTAGTACACAAAGGAGGATGCTGTTAAATTATATTAAAGGTTGACCCTTACATGTGTCCATGTCCTAAACACCTAGAACCTAGAAACCTAAGAGAATATTATCTAAGAAGGCAAAATGTTACCCCACAGGGTTGCAGATGCAATTAAAGATGCTAATCAGTTGAATGTGAGGTGGGGAGATTGTCCTAAATTATCCAGATGAGCTAAGTGTAATAATATGGATCCTGAAAAGTAAAAAAAGAGGAGGCAAAAAGTGAGTGAGATGTGAAAAGGACACAACTGCCATTGCTGGCTTTGAAGATGGAAGAAGCAGCAACAAATCAAAAAATGTAAGGACCTGTAGAAGCTGGAAAAGGTGAGGAAACAGTTTCTTCTCCAAAGCTTCCAGAAAGGAATGTAGACTTCCTGGACCCCTTGATTTTTAGCTCAGGGAGATGGTACTGGATGGCCATCATACAAAACTTTAAGATAATAAATCTGTGCTGTTTTAAGCCACTAAGATTGTGGAAACTTACTGCAGCAGGGAAACTAATGCATATATTAATTTTAAAGCACTCTCAATACTTTTAGGTCCTGTCTTTTTGAGGCAACCCAACCTTTTCATTCCATCAGGCCCAAAAGGATGGATCTATTTATAAACGAAATGTTCTACTGGGACCTGTCTGGAGTGGTTTAGCTATTTATTTAAAAGGCAAAAGTCACACTTCTGTCGGCACACAGTAAGTTTAAACACACCAAAGTCAGACCAAGAGGACGAACTGTCCTTTTATCTCCTTCTTTAAACTCAGTATTTGCAAAAAATAATTATTTTCAAGGCACTCTTCTTACCTAATTTGCTCTGGGCTAAAATTAAGGAGATGGGTTTGTATCTCTGTGGTACCAGCAAAGGTATAAAATGGGCTCTCAATAACCATTTGTTGAATGAACACATGACTGATGAGTCTGACACCGAGGAGTACATATTGTCCTTCTGGATGAGAAATGGTCTCTACAGGACCTCTGTGGACTAGCGATAACCAAGTACGGACCCAACAGAAATACAGCGCTCTGGTCTTTCTCCTTTTTCTTCCATGAGACCACTTCTATATACTACATTCTGGTTATGTCAGGATTCCCCAAGGCTTGAAGAGCAAGTGAGGTTGGGTTACAGTGCCATGCTTTATACACATTTGTTTTAAGTTTATACATACTTCAGTTTATTTTCTTACAAGATTGTCTTTAAAGTGTCATGACAGACTTTTGATCATTTTCTGGTGTATTAATTTTCCCTGGACCATAGAAAAGGGGGGAAATCTCCACATTTTCCCATAGAGGATTAGTCTTCTTAAACCCAAAGTCATTTGAGTTTCTAATCCACAGAGTATTGAAGAAAGGGTGGGAAAATATGCAAGAAATAATCGCCTTTGTACCAAAGGAAAACTAGCACAGGCTTTCTTAAAACAGTTGAATAAAACGTAACCTCTAGCCCACCTTTCACCTCTTTCTTTCTCTTTCTCTCTTCCGTAGCATCCTGCATGCACTTAACAAAGCAACGGCTGCAGGGCATGATCAGAGAATCACAAACAACAAATAAAACAACATTAAAAACCCAAGCAACTTAAAGGGCATTTGGTTGTCATTCACATCCCCAATTTAACAAATGAAGAAAGAGAAGCCCAAATATGAAATTACAAACAAAAGTAAAACTAAGTTGAATAAACACTATTCAGGTGGAAAAATAAGTCCCCTCCTTTTTTTCCCCCAAACACAATTTCTGAGGAGAATGATTTCAGCAACCTGTCTACCCCAGAATAGCTTGCAGAAAGAATTGAATCTCAGGATAATTTCCACACAGATTACTCTAATATGGGAGAAAGATCAGCATGCCTATAGGAAGAAATTCTAAAAATCATCCCAATCTATAAAGAAATAATACAATTACCCTGTTCATCTGGACTGATACCAAATCTATATTAAACAATATTTTCTGAAAAACATAGTTTTATTATTTTCAAGTACTTAGAGTATATCAAAAAGAGAATGGTGTTTCCAATGACAGCCTTTTCATTGTCTGCTTAAATCAATTTTATAAAAAAGTCAATATCCAATTAAAGTTTATAAAAAATCTTTTAGTAAAGCTAGAGTCAGGAAGAAACTTTCTTAATATGGAAAACAATTCTTGAACTAAGTGACAACATTATATTGTTGGAAGCACTGGAGGGACACTTCCCAAATGTATTTGACCAACGGATTTGCATTTACGTATCTACTAATGATGTGTGTGTGCCAAAGAATGCAGTTTGAGAAACAGTGCAAGAGCCATTTGCCCTTTAAAGTCATGCACAAAACAAGGCTGTCCTTTTATCATAAAAATTCTTTGATACGATTTTGTAAGATCCAGCTAGTCAAGTAAGACAAGAAAACCAAGTACAAAATGCTGATTACAAGGAGAAAAATGATAACTCACACATAATATGATTATTACCTGTAATATCCAAGAATCAATCACGGACCTAGTGGAGTAGTTTCAAAAGATCAAGTTGGCAGTTTATAAAATGTACTCACACAAATCTAGATCTTATACATTTCTAGCTAGAAAATGTAATTGGGGGAAAAAAAGAATCCTATTCACAGTAGGAAAAAGAAAATCCAAAACAGTAACAAAAAATCCCACATAATGTACTTAGAAGTATATTTAACCAAAAATAGGTAGAGAATCTTTGAATAAAAATTTACTGAGGAATGGAAAAGACGATAAATATATAGACATTTCATTCTTAGAAGGGTAGAATAAAGATGCTATTTCTCCCTAAATTCATTAATAAATTTAATTTCAACAAATATCACAATAGAAATCTTTTTAGAGGAAATGACCTTATAAGTCAAAGTTCAATTAAAGGGATAAATATAAAAGCATCAACTAGGAAATTTTTGAAAATTAAAAATACCATGGGAACGACCCAATCAAAAAATGGGCCATAGAACTGAACAGACATTTCTCCAAAGAAGACATACAGATGGCTAACAAACACATGAAAAGAAGCTCAACATCACTCATTATCAGAGAAATGCAAATCAAAACCTCTGAGGGAGTCTAAAGTGGGATAACTTTTTGAAAAGTAATTCAGTAATAGTGCTAAAATGTCCAGACCGTTTAACCTGGTTCCATGGGGTAAGGGGCCAAGTCCTTCCTATTCATTGCTATACTCCTGCTGCCTAACACCAGTAGGTACCCAGATTTATCTACTGAGTAAGAACACATCAGGAAATAAGTATTCTAAGGCCGTGGAAAGCTGAGAACAAAGATGCTCTCCTGCTGGGGTCACTGGGGGCCTCTCTGCTCCAGGTGACTTTGCTGAGGATGTGTATAGGTCAATAAAGCAGGACGAGTGTAGATGGCTATAATGTTTGCTATTCAAGAGTAGACTGCTATTTTAAATTCCTCCTACATTGGGCTAAAGGCCTGAGGGTAAAAGGTTATGGCCTGGCATCCCACATTTGGCCAGACTTTGCCTTGAGTGTACCTAAAAGGATTCTGAGGGCCAAGAGATGCCCACTGACATATACTCTACCTGCTTCTGCCCTCTGCAGCTGTTTTCCCCTTGGCTAGAGCAACCAGGAGATTTTTCATTCTGTGCAGTTTCTTCTCACCCATTTCTAAATTTGCCTGAAGCATTTTAGAGTCTCCAGAATCAAAAAATTTTTTTAATTAGCAATATGTCAAAGAAAGTATTCAATATGCTTTTAAAAGCCTGCTTAAAATTAAATGAATGAACGAATAAGAAGTGTGAAGAGGAACATCAAGGTGGCTTGGGTAGGCTTATTCCAAATTCCAAAAGGAAACTGAATCTTAGGATATTTGCATATGTAAATACCCTTGAAAAACAGGATTTCATCTTACTAAGCGAAATTTCAGAAGACTTCATCCTTTGATTTTGTTCACAAATACAGCTTCAATGCTTCAAAATCTCTTTCCTATTTACAACTTTAAGACACTCCTAATTTACAATATCACAGCTATATCCCATTTCAGTGTTTCACAGAATATAGTGGGCGAGGGAATAGATCTGTCTTTAAGTAAAAATAAGGAAATAATCTTGCGGGAGGAGGACTGTGCTGATTGCACTGCTTAGTTTTTCCATGATTTTCTTGAAAATGCATGTAATGCAAAGCTGGAGTTTCCCTGCTCACCCCAACTTCCCCTCTCCTGCTCTCTTCAATGACACACCTTCACCCCATTCTACTGCACTCTGTGTCCTTGCAGAGAACGACTTATTTCCCCAGGAGAATTCCACTGCCCCAAAGCAAGCAGATAAAACATATAAAGGAAGAAATAGATGAGGGGAAAGGACTCCTAAGAAACCCAGTATAGTTTTTGCAAGCTATTTCAGACCCTAGGAGATAGTAACTACAACAGAAATCTTCAAATTTTTATTTAATATGCTGGAAAGCAAAGACAACATTTCCCCTTTCTGAACATAGTTTTTTTTTTTTTTTTTTTAAAGGTTTCTTTAATAGACAAAAGTTAGATTTCCTTTTGTCTTTTTTACAGTGAGATTCTTTTACAGAATCCCACTGCCTTTTGAAAATGACCTGCCAATACTAGGAACTGCCATCAGGAGAGGTCAGAGTCCCAGGTTATTTAGAATTCCAAATTTAAGCAGTAGGGAGAAGGGGGGACTGGTGTCTGTTCCTTCACTAAGAACTGAGTTCTTCCCAGCTTGCCAAGTCCTTGCTCTCACATGGCTTAAGTTCCATAGGAGGTGAGTGGGAATCCAGCAACAATAACAGAGATTTAATATTTGTACACCCAACTGCTGTCTTCGAAGCACCTTCTCATACATTCTCAGATCTAATGCTCAAACCACACTGGTACTGCTGGGCTCAGACATTCACTGTCCTGCACAAGGTCGAGTTCATAAATGGCAGAGCAGCCTGCCTGCCCGGCCACACCCACTCTCACCCATGCTGGTGAGGAAGGCAGGCTGGCAGAGTCAAGGGCTGGCACTCACATCACCGTCTGTTGTGGGGTCCTGAGTGCAGCTTTAAGGCCTGCACTCCTCCATGATTTTATGAAGAATGTAGCTGCTTTTAAAACTGCTAAATTATTATTTCCTCTCTTTCTCTTTGAAACAGCAAACCTGAAAAACTGTCCATCCCATTTCTTTTATGTAACAACAACAACAAAAGGGGGTTTACTACGCTGCTGTGCTAGAGAAAAGACTGCCAACCAACTCCAGATCCTGATTCCCCTGACAATTCCTGGCATCTATCTAGGGCAGCTTTTAATTGGGCCAACATCTGGAAAGAATAGAACCTTTATGTGACAGAGTTGGGAAAAGAATACCTTTAAAAAAATTTTTTTGTTGTTGTTGTTGAAGGATAATTGCTTTACAGAATTTTGCTGTTTTCTGTTAAACCTCAACATGAATCAGCCACAGGTATACATACATCCCCTCCCTTTTGAACCTCCCTCCTGTCTCCCTCCCCATCCCATCCCTCTAGGTTGATACAGAGACCCTGTTTGAGTTTCCTGAGCCACACAGCAAATTCCCATTGGCTATCTATTTTACATATGGTAATGTAAGTTTCCATGTTACCCCTTCCACACATCTCACCCTCTCCTCCCCTCTTCCCATGTCCCTAAGTCTATTCTCTATGTCTGTTTCTCCACTGCTGCCCTGTAAGTAAATTCTTCAGTACCATTTTTCTAGATTCTGTATATATGTGTTAGAATATGATATTTATCTTTTTCTTTCTGACTTACTTCAGCACTGCTCATTATTAGAGAAATACAAATCAAAACTACAATAAGATATCACCTCACACAGGTCAGAACGGCCATCATCAAAAAGTCGACAAGCAATAAATGCTGGAGAGGGTGTGGAGAAAAGGGAACACTCTTGCACTGTTGGTGGGAATATAAATTGATACAGCCACTATGGAAGACGGTATGGGGGTTCCTTAAAAAAAAACTAATCCCACTCCTAGGCATATACCCTGAGGAAACCAAAATTGAAAAAGAATACCTTTTAAAATTCATTGTTGTGACTTCCCTGGTGGTCCAGCGGCTAAGACGCTGCACTCCCAATGCAGGGGGCCGGGATTCAACCCCTGGTCAGGGAACTAGATCCCACATGCTGCAACTAAAACCCAGCGCAGCCAAAAAAAAAACAGATAAGCCCAAATTCCACTCCTGTGTTCCCTACTTCCCTCCCCCCAACATATCTCACCTCTAATTGCAGATCCTGAACTGTAGGTTCAAGAACATATCTCTCCGGAAAGTCTATAATAATCTTAGAATTAAGAAGAAAAAAGTGATACATCTCTTGAACACTATGTGCCAGGCACTGCGTGGGGCCCTACGGATGTCTGGATGATTGGGCAAGACCCCTGCTCTCTAGCTGCTCCCCGTACAGTAGGCAGGACATAACTGCACGCGATTATTACAGAACAAAGTCATCCATGATATAACAGAGGTAAGTGCGGGAGACTGAGGGCAGCCTGGAAGCAGTGACTACCAGTCACAGCCTGGGAGCATGGGGAAGGGCCAAGAGAGAGCTGTTTCTAGAAAGAAGGCATTCACAGTGATCAGCATGGGTACCGAGGACCTGGGATAGACACCTCAGTGTGGCCAGAGTCAGGGGTGTGTTCAAGGTAGCAGCAGGAGGTGGACACGCTCCCGTGAGGGGAAGACTGTAAAGGATTTGTGTGCTGTGGAGCATGGGTAGATAACAGAAGGCCAGTGGAAGACCCTAAGGGAAGGACTTGGCCAATTTTGTTTATTTTAAAAATCTGACACTCTGGAGGAGGGTATTAGGAGGTAATACCAAAATGTGGGTGTTCCTTAGTCAGGGGGCCTCGCTTTTCCATCTATCTCACTGTGAATCTACAGTCTGACAAACTAAAGCAGAACGCTGACCTCTTCCCTGAGTCCTAAACCCACACGTCTAACTACCTACTTGATTCTCCGCTTCAGTGGCTCACTGACACCCTGAAACTGACATGTCCGGATTGGAGACCTTGATGTTCCCTCACAACCCTTCCCCCATGCCATCCTTTTCCATCTTGATAAACAGTCACAAAAGCCACGCAAGTGCTCAAGTTAGAATGCTGGCTCATCGATCATTCCAGTCATGCCCTCACCCCTACTTGCAACCACAAACCAGTCCAGTCCCTCCTAACTGTGAAGTGTACCTGGAATTTACTCCTTTCCCTCTTCCTAGCCTACACCTTAGCTCGCTTCTGCCTATTGCTCTAAGCCAGGGTTTCTCAGGCTAGTGCGGCTGACATTTGTGGGCAGGCAGTTGTTTCGGGGGACAGTTCTGTGCATCGCAGGGTGTGTAGCAGTATCTCTGGGTCTAGTCGCTGGACACGCGTTGCATCCCCTCCCCCGAGATGTGACAGCATTGTCTAATGACCCTGGGGGACAACACCAGCCCTAGTCGAAACCACTGCTCTCACTTCACTCCGTCCCTCTCTTCCAGGCTTGGGACCCTCCATTACACTGGCCTCGCCTTTAGGTGCTTGAATTCATGCACCCCTTCCTGGCCCCAGGGCTCAGCGGAAGCTGTTCTATCAAGAAAGTTCTCAATCCCACTCTTCTGTTATCTGGCTCCTTCTCAAGCTTGTGATCCCAGCCCTGGGTCACCTCCTTAGAACCCCCTGAATACCTTGTCTAAAAGGTAGCAGCCCTGCCTGTGTTGATTTTCTTCATAACGCTTTTAAAGGCAGTAATCATTTTATTATGTCTACTTTTTCTGGTCGTCTCTACCACAAGTACAAAAGCAGGACCAGGACCGGATTACGTCTATCCTGCCCCTGTCTTACCTCCAAGGCCTAGCTCAGTGCCAAGCTAAATAAATATTTGCCGACTAAATAAATGAGTGAATCCACAGATGTATCATACAATCAGAGATACGTTTTACAGCCCAGGCACTGACCACACCCATAAAAACAACAAACCTACAATATGAAAAATTAGCTCAGAAGAACTAGAATGTCACCAAGACAGTCTATATATATCAGTTCTGTGCTCAGTAACCAAATGCAGCCTGGTCCACAATGCAAAGTAGATGACAGCACACCTTGGATGAAAAGAAAGCTCTGACATGACAGGAGTGGCTCTTCTCTCCACTGGGAAGGAAGTACAGCTAGGCCCTATGACTGAACCCAACTCTTCATAACTCCTTATTTCCCTTATAATTACACCCAATTTATATCTCTGGTGTCTAGGGGTGTGTGTGTGTGTGTGTGTGTGTGCATGCATTGGGAATTGAACAAAATAGATTCAGGAGGATAGAATATCTTATCACTACAGTCTCCAGAGACCACATCCACCCTCTTTCTCTCCTCTCCCTAGTGATGTGCTGTGTGTCTTTGGGGTGAAGGCTTCCAAGCAGAGAGTGAGCCTCTTCACTGTCCTAAGGAAAGTCTTAGACATAGTGAACTGAACTCACCAGAAGAGATCATCCTTTCATAACAAAAGCACCAGACACTGAACTGCACTCACCGGAAAAGGCAGGTGTGCTTTTGGGGGGGAACTTGATTCCCATAGGGGAAAATAACTTCTAAAATAGTCACCCTTGGACCCAGTGCTTCCTTTATCAGATCTTTTAGCCATTGAGCAGATTTTTAGTGAGACATCACTCCCCCTGTGACAGTCTATGGAACGGTTAGCTTTTAAAACAGTCCAGAATATGCCACCCCTCCAAGCAGATCTCAACCCTCCCTGTCAATTTGGAGTGCTGTGGTCAAGAATGATTTTTGAAGTTACGACTTTCTCATTTTATTTCCCATGTTCTGGCCAGTGCCCATGGGATCGATTTGTTTTTCATTTCAAAATGACTATGTACTCTAGTCAACTCAGTGGGCATGAGTTTGAGCAAACTTCAGGAGATGGTGAAGGACAGGGAAGCTTGGCGTGTTGCAGTCCATGGGGTTGCAAGGAGTCAGACATGAATTAGTGACTGGACAATGATGTCCTTTCTAGAGAAGAGTATTCTTGAGGCTACAATTCGGATTCTATCCTCAGAGGTGAAACACTTTGGAGGAGAAAATTTGGCTTCTGAACCACCGAATTAGGGAAATCATGCTTTAAAATTGTTGAATTTTGTTCATTTTTCCCATTCTAAAGGTGGCTGGGTTTGTCTGTGCCGCTGGCCCCCAGTGTTCTACTGGATAATGGAGCGTTTTTCCATTTTAATTGTCTGTCGTAGGCACCACAGTGTTCAGAGGACAGTGTACTGGTTCCATGATCTCTAGGATCTGATGGACTCTAGAGAGAGACAGTTGGGGTTAGAATCCCAGTTTTATCCTGCCACTTACTGGTTGTTCTGTGGCCCAGAGCAGGTTACTTAACCTCTCAGTACCTCGTGTTCTCCTCTGTCCTAATTCATAGGGTTGTCATAAGAGTGAGTTAATAATTCTAAAGTGCTTAAAATGGTGGCTAGTATATGTTAAACACTTAATAAATGTTAGCTCTTATTACCAGCATAGCTTTGAAAGTGCTTTTAGTTGGCAATAATTACACTTTATCCTGATGAAATAGTAGATTTCAGGCTAGAATATACCCACTTGAGTTTGATAAATAAGATGCTTCCAGCAACCAATGATCCAAATGTCATAAAATATTAAAAGTCCTGAATAAGCACATGGCATATGTCCTATTAGCATCTGTTAAGTAGATAAATACCTAGAACCTAACACACATTGTCTGTCATCTTTTTTGGAATCCAGAATGAAGAATTTCAGAATTTTAAAATTCTATGATCTTATGCAATATCTTAAGAGCTGCCTTTAAAAATCCTTAAGCACACGAGGAGAGGGAAGTGGGGTGGTAGTGATAAAAATGGTTAAGCCCTGAGCATTGCGACAGGGACTGGCTGACCAGACCAGAACCCCATTGGCCAAGCTGTGCAGGGAGGCATGCAGATGGCCTGTACATATTAACCCTTTTAACTTGAAAACAAAAGTGCCCTTGTGCCCTGGGAGCAGGAGCTCCAGCTCAGATGGCCCAACTGGCTATAGAAACACTGGAAACTCCAGCCTCCCAGCCTGCCATGAACACCAAATGCAACAATGCAGTGTTTCTTGTTGCCCCGGAAGGAAGCTGTGCAGTAAGTTTGGGGTGTAGCCTATTATCGCCTGGAGTTAGAGTTTGGGGGAGTTTCCATGGTTAACCAGGATGCAGAAGCATAACAAACCTGGGTGGCTTAACAAACAGGATCAGGGCCATATGAGTGCTAAAAGAGGTCACTTAGGAATGAATAGCTCAGGTAATCACTCTGGGGTGTGATAGGGGGGCTTCTCCTCTTATTTACAAGCTGCAGATCATTTTCACTTAATTACCTGCCACATCTTGCTTGAAAGTCATCAAGGAAGATTTCAAACCACTTGCTTGAGGACTTTTTGGGAAAGAAGTCAGAAGGGCAGGTGATCCTCTATGAAAGCTGACAGACTTGGAGGAAAGATCTGTACAAAGGGGTGGATGGCAATGGTAGACGATTATACATGCTTCTACATCAAATGAGATTAGGACTCCCCCTCTCTGAATGGGGCAGCTCATTTCCTTGTTGCTTAATTTTAAAAGCGCCAAGGAAGCCCACCACTAGAAGCACATCTTTCTCTCTTATTTCTGAAACCCCTGCTGTCGGGAAGGAAAGACTTGTCTTCTTTCAGCTCCATCTACCCTCTGATGCCCAGGCCAGACCAGGGCCAGCTCCAGAATGCTAAGTGACACTTCTCCCCCTGAGCCCAGCACTGGGGGAGGTAGTTGCACTGCCTGCCATGCTCCGTTCTAACAGAACTAATCTGATTAGAAATCAGAGGCTGAGAGATCCTGCCTTTGCTAATTCAACAGAGACTTCACTCTTTGGCATTCCATTTTTCCCAGGACTTGTTCACACTGTTAAATCATTTGATTCTCACAGTACTGTGAGCTGGTAAAGGCAGGTATTAGGTACATTTCATTAGTGAGAAACATTAAGATTCAGACCAATTAGGGAAAGTGTCTAAAATGATACAGTGTGTGCATGCTCAGTCATATCCGACTCTTTGCGACCCCATGGGGTGTAGCCTGCCAAGCTCCTCTGTTCGTGGGATTTCCCAGGCAAGAATACTGGAGTGGGTTGCCATTGCCAAGGGATCTTCCCAATGAAGAGACTGAACCCACGTCTCCTGTGTCTCCTGCATCGGCAGGCAGATTCTTCACCACTGAGTCACCTCGGAAGCCCAAGATGATACAACTAGTGTCTAAAAGAGCTGGACTCATATCTGTGAGTCTGCGCTCAGTCACTGACACCTATCCTCCACTTAAAAGGGTAGTTGGGTTTGACTGAAAAACCTTCTCACTACTAACATTTTAATAGTTCTTTGCTGTGAGCTCTGCTCTGGCCAGAATAGGATGCAGCATCACTGGCTTCCACCTCCTCGATCTCAATAGCACCACCCTCCATTGTGACAAACAAAATGTATCCAGACATTGCTGACTGTTCCCTGGTCACTGGTTGAGAACCACTGGTGTAGGGTGCTGTGGATTACGATGGATTAGGAATAATGTAACCTAGCGGGACCCTGCGGGGCCTTCCCAGGACAGGCCTTCCCCCCTCCCGCCATGCTCTGCTTCAGCTCCTCTCTAAAGTACACAGAAAACGGTACTTGATGCAAATTTCCTGAGTTGTTTCACAGATGTGAAAACGCCCCACCAAATGGAAGATGTTAACCACTTGATGTCCATGAGTAAACAGCCCCAGGTCTCTTTGAGCCTAAGGACTGATGAAGGTAACCCCCATGACACCACCCTGCTCCCTCAGCATCAGCCAATCAGAGAATTGTTTACAATCTGATCAGTATCCTGTGACTCTCCACTCTCTCACCTGGCTTTTTAAAATGCTTTGCCAAACAGGGGCTCTGTGACAATCTAGAAAGGTGGGATGGGGAGGAAGGTGGGAGGAAGGTTCGGGAGGGAGGGGACATGGGTGTACCTATGGCTGATTCTTGTTGATGTGCGACAGAAAACCATAAAATTCTATAAAGCAATTATCCTCAATCAAAAAAATAAGGTCATTTAAAAAATAAATAAATAAAAGCAAAAAAATGCTTTGCCAAAACCCTTCAGGGAGCTCAAGAGCTTTTAGGGCCTGAGCCTCCTTGCATGGCCCTGCAATAAACCTTTCTCTGCTCCAAACTCCACCTCACTGTATGTGGGAACATGAACTTATATTAACACTAACACTCAGAAGGCCAGAGGATCACTCTTCCTACAGACCAGTGGAGGTTTACTGATGACAAGGGCTGCTCAATACAGAGGCAAGGTTGTCTCTGTTCAGCTACAGAGTGTCGCTCCATCAGGGCAGAGGTAAGGGTCTTATTTCTGGAAGTGGAGGCTTTCTAGAGTCTAAAGGGAAGAAGAGCAGTTAGCGCTGGGATGCATGCCAACTCTCCCTTCTTCCCATCTCAAAATGTTATTTTTCCAATTTTTGAATAAGCAAAACATTTATATGGTTCAAAGTTAAATATGCATCAAAAGTACATACAGAAAAGCTTCCTTCAACCCAAGATTCCCACCACCCAGTTCTCCCCAGAGGCAGGCAATGTTGACATCTGCCTGTGTATCTTCCCATGGATGTTTTATGAAAGAGCTTGTATTTAAATAAATATTTCCTCTTAGTTCAAAGTATTGCTGAGTCATGAGTTCACTCATGTTTCAAAAGTCATCAAGTGCATCAAACAGGGCGCTCAAAGCCGGTGCCCTGGCACAACCCTGAGGGATGGGAGGGGGAGGGCGGTGGGAGAGGGGTCCAGGATGGGGGACGCATGTACACCCACGGCTGATTCATGTCAATGTATGGCAAAAACCACTACAATACTGTAAAGTAACTAGCCTCCAATTAAAATAAATAAATAAATTTTTTTAAAAAGTCATCAAGGACATCTTCACTGACAGTGTGGACCGAGGAAGGCGTGGCTCCTCCCAAATGTCCCTGCCTGCCTCCACTGAGAGGGACACAGGCTGAGACAATGGATTTACATGACAACCTAGGTCTTAAAAGTCAAAATGAAAAAAAAAAAAAAAAAAAACCCTGGGAATTTGGGTCAAGGACCCTGTTTATAGCTAGAGCGGTCAGTTTCCTCCTAGGGCACTGTGAGTGCTCTTATGAAGTGTGCCCATCTTGGTGGGAATTGGTTAACACGATGAAGAGGTCATCTGAAGTCGAGGTACTGGTGCTAAAGGTGGACCCTCCAGACCTACAGTAGCCTGTGGAAGTCATCAAAACCAGAATCTCCTCGGGGGAGGAGGCCCTGTTGTGGGCAGGCCCAGGATGGAAGGAGGAAGAGAGGAGGGAGGGTGACAGGCTTGGAATGACAACTTTTGGCGTGAGAGGTGAGAAAGGGAGAAAAGCAAATGGTGGCACTAAAAATTTCCCATGCCTGTCCACGGCCAGCCAACTTGGAAACACTGATTCTCATGGACAAGTCACAAAATTAGGACATCCTATGACTGGAGCTTTTCATGTTCCTGATAGAGAATTGCTAGGTGACCTGGGATAAGCCATTGAACCACAATGACATATTTGTTTTGGAAGGGTGGGAGTAGATGTGGGCAATTTCCTCACATCCAAAAGAAAGAAAACTCAGGCCTCCAGCACTGGTCTTTTATTCAAGTTTAAACCACTCATAAAGTGAACTGATGTCCTGCTTTCTGCTTCCTTCCTTATGACCTTGTTAAAAAAAAAATCTCATCTTCAAACTTCTCTAGTTCCACCAATAGCAGAAAACTTCTATCAGTTACTATGATTGAAAACTTCCAGGCCAACTTTCATTGTAATTTGTACTGTCATTTCACCATGTCACTAACCACCAAACCAATGTCACAGTAACTCACTGCCTAGAATTGTGCTGTCATATGGTAGCCATTAGCCACATGTGTTTATTTAACTAAAATTTAAAAAATTCCTTCCTCAAACACATGGGTCACATTTCAAAAGTCCAGCAGCAACATACAGCTTTTAACTACTGTATTAGTACAGATCATAGAACATTTCCATCACTGCCAAAAGTTCTAATGGACGGTGCTGGCTCAGAATATGAAATCCAAACGCCTCCAAACAGCACTCAAAGCTAGCAGTCACGTACAGCCAGGCCACACTTCCAAAATTTCCTCTGCTTTCTCCAAACAATGGCACTTAGCTTTGTTTAGGCCAGACTCGTGTCCCTCAAACAAATTACATTCACCCCCGAAGATTCTGTGCCTGTGCCTATTCGATTCCCCATCACTGAGACACATGAGTAGATCAATCAACACACAGTCCCTGAACGAGTGGGATTTTCTGCCATGACAAAAAGCAATGAGGCATCTAAGAGATTTTTATCCCAGCAAAATGTTCTGCTAACAAACAAGTCCCAAAAAAGGACGTTTCCCCAGAAGACTGTAATGAGCTTTGTGCTCATCAGGATTTGCTAGAGAATTAAGTAAAATGCCACTCATATTGGCACTTAATATCAATTTGACTTATTTAATTTTTTCATGTGGGTCTCCTATTTTTTTTTCTCTTAAATAAACTGTATGGATATAGGAAGAAGGGACCAGGCCTTACATGCATTTCTTTTACATCTTCCTCTCCTATCCCACCTCCTTACCCAAACAGTGCAGAGACTGCAAACTGGCCCCCATGTGAGGACAAGATACAAGTGATACAGTTTGTTGCTTTTTTCAGAGTGGTTTTCTTTGTTTTGTTTTGGGGGGGAGGCTTTTTTTTTTTTTTGATAGAAACAGAAAGTTTGCTTTATTTAGGAGACCAGCACCTGGGGAAACAGTGGATTGCTGTCCAGAAACCAACTGCAAAATTCTGCCAGACCATGAAGGTTTTTAAAGGGAGAATCATTCAGGGAAAGGGTCAGAATCTTTGTTATCGTCCACTGTGTACAGACTTCCTGAGTGTATTTTTTAATAATTTTGAGTCAGTTGCCAATCTTTCAACAGTTAGGAGTTTTACATCAGAATCCACATTCTTTATTTCTTGAAAAATCAGTTATCTGGCAACCCTGGGTAAGGCCTCACACAAAGGTTTATTAGCTAGTGCTTAAGGCCATCTGTCCCCTTTACAGAAGGAATGTATCCTCTTGTTTACCACCTTCTCTCTGCTTGTTTTATTCCCTTATTATCTGCCTGGCCCCTGAGGCCTGGGCATTTACAATTCTTGCAGAAGATACCCAATAAATGAACTGAGAACAGAAACACCACACTCCTTAATAAAGCCAGGCAGCTCTTAATACCTGTCTTCATGGGCAACACGTTTGTTCTAAGCAGCTAAAATCAAAATTCTTATCTCAGTCATTAGCTAAAGGCATTAACCTTCCCAACTGATTTTAACTATTCTTCCTGGGCTTGCCAGGAACTGATAATGGATTAGAGAAATGGTCAACCGTAGGAACAAAAAGCAGTCAGCCTAAATAGTCACATGAAACTAATTGAGACTCAGAGAGCATAACCGTGTTCCATGAACTCTGAGTGTTCCCTAAAAACACGTGGACATCACAGCACTCATGATGCTGAGTGTTGCTGGCAGCTGCCCAATGAATCTTGATACAGAAAACCTAAACCCTCTCATTAACTCTAACCCTATATTGATTTCTCCTCTTCTGAACCTTTGTTACAGACTACTGTGTTCTAAAATTGTTTTCATGTCTTGGTGCTCCCACTCAACTTTAAGTTCCTTATAAACTCTTGTGATATTCTTCTCACACCTAGCACCCAAGATCAGGGTATTCTTAACCTGGACTGTCTTCAGTCACAGGCAAAATCCAATGGGTCATTTAAAGGAGCATACCCCATGGTCAAGGTTTCAAGACTGGGAAAGAAATTAATTTTAAGGTATTTATAAAAGGGGCAATAGTTATGAAATGTATAGTGGGTTTGATTACACCAATCTAGTCTGTTATTATTCCCAGCTTTCTGTCATCTGCACACTTGCAGAGTATAAATCTGATGTCTTCATGAAGGTCATGGGTAAACATATGAAGCTATACAGGGACAGCTTATGCATCTTGTCAGTAAAGACTAAGTGAATAAGGAACAAAACTTCTATTCTTTGGGAACATTAGTCTAACCAGGTACAACCTTCTAATTATAATACTTTATCCATACTTTTCCACCTTGTCTGAAAGGATGCAACAAGAATATGCCAGCTATCTTTAAATCAAGATTCATTAAACTTGAGAATTCTCCTTATCTGCAACCAATTTAATGATTCTTTCATAACAGGAAGTGCAGTTAATTTGACATAAACTCCATCTTTATGAACCTCTGCAGCTTTGTAAAAGACACGTGTTTCTTCTCTAAATGTACATAGCTATACTAATCCATGCTCAAATTATGCTGAGGGACAGTTTCACATCTGGTCTCCAGAACGTACCTTTCCCTCATTTTTGAAAACAGGGATGATATTTGTTCATCTCCTGACTTTTGGTAAGTCTTCTAGTCTCCTAATTTTTCAAAGTTCACTCAGTGGTTTCCCTTTTCTAGCTTCGAGTTCTTTTATCTGGGAAATGGTTTAACTGGGCCTAGAGACAAACGCATCTGCAGCAGCTAACATAACTCCTGCTATCAACTCTTATAAGGCCACCATTAACACCTCCAGTTTAAAGACCTTTTGCTTAATGTTAAAGAATTAAATTGAATAGTTTTAGCTGGGCCATTACCTGTTAGCAAAGCAACACTTTTTCTCTACATGATCCCTTCTTCTCGTTTTGTACATCAACAGAATATTAACTGAGGGCTACAGTTCTAGGCATTGTGTTGTGCTGTGGTGCTTTTCTTATAAAAAGGCTAAACACCTCTTCTCTTGTTAATCTTCCTTTTAAAATCAGAGATCATTAAAAAGCTATATCATCACACATGAAAAGACATCATTGTTTTTGTCCTCAAGTTTCCTGCATCTTCTCTTATTTATCAGAATCGTTTTCAGTCCTACAATGTGATTTTTAGTTTTTATAACCTTCCCAATATGCTGAGCCAAATTTCTTATTAGAGACATTCATCACAGAATCATACCTATAATATTGAAAACCTACTTTACTACTTATTGGGCAAGATACACTTAGCAGACTCCAAGTCACATTCCTTCTATCACTTGTGCATCACTAGAGAGCTTCTGTAAAGCGGAACAGAGTCAAGAATCACAGTGCATCTTGAAGCTGACTGAGAAAACTGCCTGAAAGTGATCTGAAGCAATGTCAGGTTGGCAGTCTGATGATCTCTGTGTTGGTCTCATGTTTGACCAAATTTACAAAGAGTCTTGGGTATGTCAGGTAGGATTTCATTTCCTACCTGTGCTTAAAAATAAATAATAATGTATTGCTGTCTCTGTTCAGATTTACACATTTTATAAGCTACAACATGACACATGAGCGCTCGTGAATATTTACCCTACCCTTCCCCATACACATCACCACTTTGGGTGGAAACCGCTCTGTTCATACTTCTAGGTTTGGCTGAGTAGAAAAGTCAGAAGAAAAGATACGTCAGGAAAAAGCACATATTATTCCACATGAAAATGGAACAGGAAATATATCATGTAAGTTCCACGACCTGAATCTGTGGGTAGATCACATGGCTCATGTACTTTATGACAGAACTTCTTGCTAGCTATCCATTACACAGTAAAATGCAAAAGGAAACATTAAGGTATAATAAACCTATGATACACAAACCATCTACTCCCAAGAGAGAAGGAGAGCAAGGTCTTTTAAAAGGTAAAATGTATAGTCAATTTAAAATCAGGAACAGTGGTGCTTGGGGACATATATTACCCAGTAATGCTTCTGAACATCAGCTTGGTTACCAGGAACGAAGAATTTATTGAAGTCAAAGAGTAGTCAGGCAAGATATGTTGGGAAGTGTGGAAAGAGATTTTTGTGAAATGGGCTGAAGAGATGGAATCTGAGAGGCTTAGTAAGGGGTGCGATGAAATTTCATTTAAAAATCCTTTTTAAGGGTGGAAAAAGTTTAAAATTTTGGAGGTAAGTAGCAAGTCAATTAAAAGATTCTATGGTAGACACAGAACACTTCACACACATAGGGCCTTCGTCTTAGGAAGGGTTTTCAAGTAACTATCTTCTGTTGATGTTCTATCACAGTAACTGTGGTGGGCAGAAAAATGTCCCCCACCCCCACCCCGAGATGTCCACACCCAAATCTTGGGATCTGTGAATATACTACACTACATGACAACAAGGAGTAAGGGTGGAGAGGAAATTAAGGTTGCTAATCAGATGACTTTAAAATAAAGGGAGTATGCTGGATTATCCAGGGGGGCTCAATGTAATCACAAGCATCCTTTACAGCAGTGGTTCCCAACCTTTTTGGTACCAGGTACTGGCTTTGTGCAAGCAATTTTTCTAAGAACTGGGTGGGTGAGGGGTAAGATTTCAGGATAACTCAAGCAAAGCAGCTGCCTTGGTGGCTTAGTCGGTAAAAGAATCCACTTGCAATGCAAGAGACTGCCTGCAATATAGGAGACCCAGGTTTGATCCCTAGGTCAGGAAGTTCCCCTGGAGAGGGACACAGCAACCCACTCCAGTATTCTTGCCTGGAAAATCCCTTGGACAGAAGAGCCTGGCGGGCTACAGTTCATAGAGTCACAAAGAGTCGGATGGCATGACTGAGTGAGCAAACTACCATCAAGAGCATTACATTTATTGTGCACTTCATTTCTATTATTATTACATCAGTTCTACGTCAGATCATCAGGCATTAGATCCTGCAAGTTAGGGACTTATAATTTAAAGTATCAGAACTGGAACTTTCCTGGCAGTCCAGAGGTCAAGACTTATCTTCTAATGCAGGGGGTGCAGGTTCAATCCATGCTCAGAGAGTTAGGATCCCATATGCCTCGGCAGCTACCCCCCAAAGCAAAACACAAAATAGAAGCAATATTGCAACAAATTCAACGAAGAGTTTAAAGAAGTGTCAGAATGATAAGGCCTGATAAAGACTCAGTTGGCCTTTCCTGGCTGCAAAAGGAAATCATGACTCGGAGAACACAGGCAACCTCAAGAAGCTGGAAACAGCAAGAAAACGGATTCTTCCCTGGAGCCTCCAGAAAGAAAGGCAGTTCTGTGGACACCTGGCTCTCACCCAGTGAGACCTATGTCAGACTGGTGACCTGCAGAACTGTAAGATAATACATTTATGTTGTCTAAGCCGCTAACTTTCTGGTCATTTGTTACAGAAACAGGAAGCTAAGGCAGTAACTTCCATACAAATGCTTTGGAGGAAGCAAAGGCTATGGCAATATTAGCATTCTAAGCAATAAAACAGTTCCTCTTTCTGAGTTGAAAAAAGAAAACAACACACTCATTCACCTTTTTATAGGTTTTCTCTTCATTTTGTTTCCCAGGTGCCGTGTCTCCATTCTCAGCAGCAGACGACATCTATAAGAAAGAAGTGGACCTATTTGAATTTAGAAGTTCTACATTGAAATACAATAGGCTAATAATATTGTTACCTAGAGAGTCTATTTCAGTTAATTACATTTTCGTTGTTATGGCTGTGGTCTCTAAGAAAGGAAGAAATTTCTCAAAATACTAAGAAAAAAAAAAATTCTGTGTTCCGCAATCTTTCCAAAATAATGCTTTACTTATAAACCATTTTAGTAGCATACTTTACTCCATATGCTCTAAGAAAGGTGCCATGGAAGTCCAAGTCCAGATCATGTGTATAAGTTTCTTTCTACAAACTCTTAAACCCTTTTCTTCTGGTTATATATGTCTCCTGTAAAAATATCTGGAAAGTACCAAAAAATATGAATCACAACAAAACAATTACTCAGTTCTACTGCCCTTGGGCAACTCTACTACTCACATTTTGGTATATTTGTTTTCACCTTTTGTTCCATGTACTTTCATATGAAAAATATTATGATACCATCTTAATCCAGCACTTCTCACTGAACATTTATGTAATGAGCATTTTCCCATTTGAATATAAAAACCTCAGTGTAGGAATAATTTTTACTAGTTGCAAGATACACCACTGTGTGAACACAATTGTGTGTTAATACTTTAGTTAACAATGCCAATACTGAACGACAGTTGATGTGGTTCGGGGGTTTGTTTCCACAAATAATGTAATAGTAATGATTTTGTGCTTCTATCTTTGTTCAATTTGTGTTTTATTGAACTAGTTTCCCAGAATTATTAGGTCATTAAAAAATTGAAAGCTCTTACCACATATTGCTAGATTTCTTTCCTAGAAGAATACACCCATTCACACTATCAGCAGTGAGTGGGAGCTGGTTTCATTACATGCTTTAACTGTCTTTGCTAATTAGACAGGTAAAAGAAAGTACCTCCTGACTTTAATTTGCCTCTTTGAAAATTGTTAGTGAAGGTTAACATTGTTTATATGTCTTTTTTTTTTTTTTAGCTCTCTGTATTTCTTCTTTCAGCTTTTCTATTATTTTGCTCACTGATCTATTGGGGTTTAGTGTCTTAGGTATTGACTTTTTACCTTTTTAGTGGTTTCCTTATTGGTGTTTAATTTTTAAGGTTATTAAGCTGCTTACAGCACATTATTAGTATCTTCCATGCTCCTTTCTTTTAATTTGGTTTATAATTACGACATGGAGAAGTTTTACATTTTTATACTTAAAACTATTGACTGTCTTTGTGATTTATTCCAATGCTTTTAGATAAAAACTTTTTCATTGTGAGGTATCAGATATTTAAACATGTGTTCCTCTCATCTTTTAATAATAAGATTTTTGTATATTCTAAATCATCTGACTTCTTAAAGTCAGTTACTTACGTGGTAAATAAGGGTAACAACATAATCAGAGAGCTGTGATATTTAAGGGCCACATCTTAAATTGCAATGAAGAGCATTCTATACACCACGGAGAAACTTTTGACTTTCTCATAAGCTCTTTGAAGCACATTTTAAATCCTGGGCTTTTAATAAACAGTGTGGGTGAAGCCTAAGAACCTGCCAGCCATTTCTCTATACTGGAACAAAATGACTGCCACGAGCTGGATGTGACTAAAAACCACCCAAGAAAATGAAAGTATGGACCGCAGCAAGACAATCTCACCAGACCTATGACTGCCTACCAACCCAAGCATTCTCTTAGATAAACGTTCAGTTCCATTCAATCTGTCCATACTAGAATATAAAGTTTTCAAGGACAGATGTTTCATACACTACTGCTTCCCACTCTCTATGTGCTTAATTTATTAGAAGAGTAATTGACTTTTATAGTCTCTTCATGGTATTTTGGTGAGATGTGAATAATATATTAGTAGAATTAGAATATCTGATATGTTTTATAATACCAGGCTCTGGATAAAAACCAAACCCAATCCTGTATCATCCCTCTTGAAAGCTCAAATTACATAATCACTTTAAGAATATACAGGGAGTAATCAAATAATTGATCCCAATTTCTATATTAGGGTATGTTAGTGCAATTTAGTACATACTACTAATAATAAGTAAGAGTAGGATTTTCTTTAATCTTCAACTGTTTAATAGGGCCCACAGAATGAAAATCTCCGTAAAGAATGCCATTTCAGTAATTTCACTTTATCTAAGCCTTTGAAGCTTTTAAAACTGAAAAACTTCCAAGAGCATAGCTGAAGGGGCTTGAAAATACAACCTTAATGAAGAGTTGACAAATGGCATGAATGAAGGACAGATTATTAGATGGTTTTTATTATTTTGCAAATCATTCCTTACTGGACAGTAGGACAGAGGAGAGAGAGATATGTAAACTTAATATATTAAAAAAAAATAAAACAACAATATCTACCTAAAGAAACAAAAGACCTATACATAGAAAACTATAAAACACTGAGGAAAGAAATCAAAGAGGACACAAACAGATGGAGAAACATACCGTGTTCATGGATTGGAAGAATCAATATTGTCAAAATGGCTATTCTACCCAAAGCAATCTATAGATTCAATGCAATCCCTATCAAGCTACCAACGGTATTTTTTCACAGAACTAGACCAAAGAATTTCACAATTTGTATGGAAATACAAAAAACCTCGAATAGCCAAAGTAATCTTGAGAAAGAAGAATGGAACTGGAGGAATCAACCTGCCTGACTTCAGACTACTACAAAGCCACAGTCATCAAGACAGTATGGTACTGGCACAAAGACAGAAATATAGATCAATGGAACAGAATAGAAAGCCCAGGGATAAATCCACGAACCTATGGACACCTTATCTTTAACAAAGGAGGCAAGGATACACAATGGAAAAAAGACAACCTCTTTAACAAGTGGTGCTGGGAAAACTGGTCAACCACTTGTAAAAGAATGAAACTAGAACACTTTCTAACACCATACACAAAAATAAACTCAAAATGGATTAAAGATCTAAATGTAAGACCAGAAACTATAAAACTCCTAGAGGAGAACATAGGCAAAACACTCTCCGACATAAATCACAGCAAGATCCTCTATGACCCACCTCCCAAATATGGAAAAAAAAACTAAACAAAACTAAGCAAAACTAAAGCAAAAACTAAAGCAAAACTAAAGCAAAACTAAGCAAAACTAAACAAATGGGACCTAATGAACTTAAAAAGCTTTGCACAAAGAAACTATATAAGGTGAAAAGACAGCCTCAGATTGGGAGAAAATATAGCAAATGAAGCAACAGACAAGGATTATCTCAAAAATTATAAGCAACTCTTGAAGCTCAATTCCAGAAAAATAAATGACCCAATCAAAAAATGGGCCAAGGAACTAAACAGACATTTCTCCAAAGAAGACGTACAGATGGCTAACAAACACATGAAAAGATGCTCAACATCACTCATTATCAGAGAAATGCAAATCAAAACCACAATGAGGTACCATTACACGCCAGTCAGGATGGCTGCTATCCAAAAGTCTACAAGCAATAAATGCTGGAGAGGGTGTGGAGAAAAGGGAACCCTCTTACACTGTTGGGAATGCAAACTAGTACAGCCACTATGGAGAACAGTGTGGAGATTCTTAAAAAACTGGAAATAGAACTGCCATATGACCCAGCAATCCCACTCTGGGCATACACACTGAGGAAACCAGATCTGAAAGAGACACGTGCACCCCAATGTTCATCGCAGCACTGTTTATAATAGCCAGGACATGGAAGCAACCTAGATGCCCATCAGCAGATGAATGGATAAGGAAGCTGTGGTACATATACACCATGGAATATTACTCAGCCATTAAAAAGAATTCATTTGAATCAGTTCTAATGAGATGGATGAAACTGGAGCCCATTATACAGAGTGAAGTAAGCCAGAAAGATAAAGAACATTACAGCATACTAACACATATATATGGAATTTAGAAAGATGGTAACGATAACCCTATATGCAAAACAGAAAAAGAGACACAGAAATACAGAACAGACTTTTGACTCTGTGGAGAAGGTGAGGGTGGGATGTTTCAAAAGAACAGCATGTATACTATCTATGGTGAACAGATCACCAGCCCAGGTTGGATGCATGAGACAAGTGCTCGCCTGGTGCACTGGGAAGACCCAGAGGAATCGGGTGGAGAGGGAGGTGGGAGGGGGGATCGGGATGGGGAATACGTGTAAATCTATGGCTGATTCATATCAATGTATGACAAAACCCACTGAAATGTTGTGAAGTAATTAGCCTCCAACTAATAAAAAATAAAAAAAACAAAAAAAACAATTCCCTTTAGACAGTACAAAAGAGATAATAATGTTAAAGGGAGGCCATGAGACATCACCTGGGTTCAAAGTTGTTTTTTGTTTTTTCCCCTGTAGGATGATGTTTAACAAAGCCCACGTGGACCTATTCACCATGTAGGATATCCATGTAGGAGAGGCAAATGAGATGCTTGGGGATGCCCTGGTTAACTGTAAATGGTTATTAAAATGGTCACAGTGATAGTTACAGTGGCTTCCCAGGTGTCTCAGTGGTAAAAGAATCCATCTGCCAAGATTCAGGAGAACTGGGTTCGATCCCTAGGTTGGGAAGAGCCCCTGGAGGAGGGCATGGCAACCCATTTCAGTATTCTTGCCTGGAGAATCCCATGGACAGAGGAGCCTGGCGGGCTATAGTCCTAGGGTTGCAGAGTTGTACAACTGTACAACTGAAGTGACTTAGCATGAATGTGATAATTACTGTTTGTTCCTAGACTTGCAACGTTCTGAACTAGTTAAGGTACATCACTTATATAATAACTATGGAAGCCAAGGTAAGTATGGATTAAAAATATTGTTTTTAAAAACATTATAATCATATATATTTCTACATATGAGTACAAGGAAGAAGGAAAAACATTCACAGAAGTACTGGTAAGTATCTATAGATGATGAGATTGTGAATGCTTTGTGTTTTCATTTTAATTTTTTGTTATATTGTCCAAGTATTCTGCAGTAAGCACTGGTACATTTAAAAGTAATGAAAACACTAACATGTGTCAGATATTTAACCACACAGTATTTAACACAGTAATTAACAGCAGAGACCATATCTCCTGGGTTCTGCCCCTTTCAGCATAACAACATCCACAAAATTTCCTCTTCCTATTTGCTTCTTTTCTGTTTTTAATCTGATACTGTCAAAGTTAAAGGCCAAGAACTAGATACATGATTTATAGTATTTGCAAACATAATGAATCCCCTGGAAATAATTAAAATATAGACTGTACTTCCTTACCTTTGTAAGTGAAATGGCCAGTCATCTGTAGTTGGTGGTGCTGAGTGGCCTATTCATTGTTGAGACTGTTTCCCTTCCCAGGTTTCTGTTAAAATAGAAATCACTGGTCATTATTTATTCATACCTCTCTCTCATCTTTCAGAAAGGATAAGAGGTGGCTACAGGGATATATATATACACTGCAGTCAGCTAAGGGGCCTTCCTGGTGACTCAGACAGTAAAGAAGCCGCCTGCAATGCGGGAGACCTGGGTTCGAACCCTGGGTTGGTAAGATCCCCGGAGAAGTGAAAGGCTACCCACTCCAGTATTCTTGCCTAGAGAATTCCATAGACAGAAGAGCCCGGCGGGCTACATGGGATCCCAAAGAGTCGGACATGACTGAGCAACTTTCATTCATTCACTCAAAATTAAAACAAAGGAAGCAATGTGTGTATAAATACAGGGAAGATAAAGGTGAGGAACAAGATGGTGCCAGCAGCATAGGCTGGACAGAGAATGTGCACTATGTAATCCTGTAGTCATTGATACCCTGGTCAGTCTCCCGTTGATTCTGAGATTCCTAGTGGTCATAGCAGAGGAAGACATAGTCAGTTACATAAATGCCCAATGCTCATAAGATAAAAACAAGTCAGTTGCTCAAATCAACCACACTGGGGATTGAGGCTGGACTGAACATTTCTCCTGTGGGGCTTCATAAAAGAGACCCCATGTGATGTGTGGATAACTTTTCACTATTATCCCTGTGATAAATCATGTGATTTTCACGAGGGTTGTTTCAATAACACAACTTCAAAGGAACGTTCAACAAACCGTTTCTCTTGTTATGTTTTTATACAAAAGAGATACTTGCTCATGGTAACTAATTTTAAAAACACAGAGAGTTTAAAATAAAAATGGGCTTCCCTGGTGGCTCAGATGGTGAAGCATCCACCTGCCATGCAGGAGACCTGAGTTCAATCCCTGGGTCAAGAGGATCCCCTGGAGAAGGGCATGGCAACTCACTCCAGGACTGAGGAGCCTGATGGGCTACAGTCCATGGGGTCACAAAGAGTCGGACAGGACTTAGCATCACACACACAGAAAATAAAAGTGAATAAGGTTCCACCAGTATCTCCCCAATGAGATAATCAATGGGAACAGTTTGTTGACTATCCTCCCAAAATCTTACCTATCCTATACATACACATGAACACACTTATTTCAGCCATTTACTTTTATTGGCATTTTAAGTATATCTCTTCAGAAGGTCTATATTACGTATCTATCTCATTTACAAATAACTGCATTTTTCCACAAAATGGATGTACCATCATTGAAACAAACACTCCCTTCTGGGAGCACATATGGACTGTTTCCAGAATGGGCTACTGTAACCAGAGAAGGAAGAAACAGATTTATAACACCTTTAATGTTCTAGTGCTTTTATTTCTGTGGGAAAGAATCCTGGCAATCAATCCCAACTTGTAAAGTGCATTAAGTATTTGAAGGATCTTTGTTACACTCCTTTGTATAAAAAGGGTGAGGAAAATCAGTTCCATGATGCATGAGTATCTGCTTATTGACATACTAATCAGCACTGGATGTTGCCATATTTAAAATGTTTGCCAATTTGATGGGCAGAGAATGACACCTCAGTCACTTTAATTCACGTTCTTTTACCACTAATGGGCTTCCAGGTGGTGCTAGTGGTAAGGAATCCACCTGCCAATGCAGGAGACATAAGAGACACGGGTTCGATCCCTGGCTTGGGAAGATCCCCTGGAGGAGGGGATGGCAACTCACTCCAGTATTCATTCCTGGAGAATCCCATGGACAGAGGAGTCTGTTGGGCTATAGTCCATAGGATTGCAAAGAGTCAGACATGACTAAAGTGATTTAGCACACACACCACTAATGAGGCCTGTTCTCTTCACAGGTTTACTGATGATTTCCATTTTCAGTTCATGTCCTTTGCTTATTTTTATACTGTGCTTTTATACCTTTCTTTTATAATCAATCTGTAAGATCTCCTGGTATATTAAACATTAACTCTGTCACATGAGCTGCAGGTATTGTTCATCTTTTGGTTCTGTTTATGGTGTCTTGTCAGGTAGACATTTTAAATATTTACATAGTCAAATCTACTTATTTTTCCTATATGGACTATGGATTTACTGTCTTACCTGGGAGAGTTTCTCCAAGTCTGGTGTTATACTACATGTATTCTCCTATATTTTCATCAAACATCTTTATAGTTCATTTTTTAAATCTTTTTATTTTTTTTTCATTTGTTTTTATTAGTTGGAGGCTAATTACTTTATAATATTGTAGTGGTTTTTGCCCTACATTGACATGAATCAGCCATGGATTTACATGTATTCACCATCCCGATCCCCACTCCCACCTCCCTCTCCACCCGATTCCTCTGGGTCTTCCCAGTGCACCAGGCCCGAGCACTTGTCTCATGCATCCAACCTGGGCTGGTGATCTGTTTCACCCTAGATAATATACATGTTTCGATGCTGTTCTCTCGAAACATCCCACCCTCGCCTTCTCCCACAGAGTCCAAAAGTCTGTTCTGTACATCTGTGTCTCTTTTTCTGTTTTGCATATAGGGTTATCATTACCATCTTTCTAGATTCCATATATATGTGTTAGTATACTGTATGGTCTTTATCTTTCTGGCTTACTTCACTCTGTATAATGGGCTCCAGTTTCATCCATCTCATTAGAACTGATTCAAATGAATTCTTTTTAATGGCTGAGTAATATTCCATTCATGCTGATGGGCATCTAGGTTGCTTCCATGTCCTGGCTATTATAAACAGTGCTGCGATGAACATTGGGGTGCTCGTGTCTCTTTCAGATCTGGTTTCCTCGTGTGTATGCCCAGAAGTGGGATTGCTGGGTCATATGGCAGTTCTATTTCCAGTTTTTTAAGAAATCTCCACACTGTTCTCCATAGTGGCTGTACTAGTTTGCATTCCCACCAACAGTGTAAGAGGGTTCCCTTTTCTCCACACCCTCTCCAGCATTTATTGCTTGTAGACTTTTGGATAGCAGCCATCCTGACTGGCATGTAATGGTACCTCATTGTGGTTTTGATTTGCATTTCTCTGATAATGAGTGATGTTGAGCACCTTTTCATGTGTTTGTTAGCCATCTGTAAGTCTTCTTTGGAGAAATGTCTGTTTAGTTCCTTGGCCCATTTTTTGATTGGGTCATTTATTTTTCTGGAATTGAGCTGCAGGAGTTGCTTTATAGTTCATTTTTAACATTAGATCTTCACTTCAAATGGAATTTAACCTCATCTTCTTCCAGATGGGTGGCTAATTTGCCCAGCATCATTTAGTTTATAATCTATCTTCTTCTCACTGGAAAGACATGCCTCCTTTAGCAAATACCAAGTTTTCCTATATACTTTAATATATTTCTGGACTCTCTTGAGTCAAAAGACTTTTTGACATTTCTAAGCTAACATGTTGTCTTAAATGCAGTAATAAGACAGCATGCTTGTGATATCTGCTGTTACAAGTTCCCATACTATTTTTCTTCCAAGTTTATATTTTTATATGGACTTTAAAATCACATTGCTTGACCTGAAAACATGCTCACCCCATTCACCCCGTCAACTTGGCATTCTGACCAGAATTATATTAAATTTATATACTAATTTTGGAAGCATTAATATTTTAGGAATTTTTAAGTTTTCTTATTCAAAAACATGGTCTAGTTCTCTGTCTTCAAATGTTCTTTTATATCTTTTACTACATCCATATTTTTGTATTTGTCTTACATCTTACTAAATTCATCCCCATGTCACTCTTTTAAATAGGGTGACAATTTACATTTTTCTATTTGTATTTCTAACTGGTTATTAATTCACAGAAAGAAAATGATTGGGTTTCATCTATTATCTTTCACCTAGTCATTTTACCAAATCCTCTTACAGAATTTTAAAAGATTTTAAGTAGAGTCTCATTTAAAAAAAATAAGATTTTAAGTACAGTCTCAATTTCATCACGTGCAATATTTATACATCTTATTTCTATCTCTTTTCTTATTGCATTCACTGTACTTCTTTAAAAAAACACTGAATAATAGTGGTTGAGTAACAGTAATAGTGCTTGATATTTATAATATAATCCTACAGTTGTCACTATCCTCCATAATGTTTTTGTTTGCTTGGTAGCATGGTAGCTTCTTTCTGCTATATTCTCCTTTACTTTACTTTTTATTAGGAATGTCTACTGAATTACATCAAGTGCATTTTCAACATCAGTTGATACAATCATTATCTTTTATTTTGCTATGACAAATAAAACATTGAGAAATATCACAATGAAAAATTACATATTTCTAGAAAAACTCTAACTTGGATTTGATTTGCTGCTATTTTAAAAAGGATATTTTTATAATTGAAGTTGAATGATTTTTCTTCCATCTTTATCAGGTTTGTTAATAAAAAATGAATACTTTCATAAAATTGAAAGACTTTCTATGTACACTCAGTTTTTTGGATTATTCACTTCTTGAAATTTATAACCTTTCTTTGAATCAAATTTCTATAATTTATATTCTGTTAGAAAAGCATCAATTTCCTTTAAATTGTAAAATTTATTGTCATATAGTTAAATATTGTTATTGAATTCTTTTAATGTCTTCTGTATTCTTGATAAGAGTGTGTGTGTGCATGTGTGTATTACATATTGCATATATATGTCATGAATATGTATTTTTTAGTAAGACTTCTCTTTTCTATTGTTTTTTGTGGCCACTTCCATTAATTTTAACTTTTACTATTAATAATATCTTCTTCAGGCTTTTTAAGAATTTCTTAGATACACTGCCTAGTTTATTTTCACTCTTTTAAAAAACAGTATTAAAATCACTTAGGCTAAAAGTACTCTTGAATATATTATGATTCCCCCATAAATTTTGATAAAGTATTCTGTTTAGTTTATTTCCAAATAAATTTGTCATTTTGGATTTGATTTTCAACTTGATCTAGGAATCATCTATAAGAGGGTTCCTTAGTGCTAAGCATTTACATTTTCATTATTAATACTATTCTTTCATTCATTGCCACATTCTTGCTTACTGCACTGGGATCAAAATACAGAATGAATAAAAGTTACCCCTGGCCGCCAAAATATGCTTTTTCCTATGGACATTGAATATCTTTTTGAAAATGTTCCAAAGACACAAGAGAGAAGTGTGCAGCTTCTGTTTATAGGATATAAAAACACTATATCATCTTATAATACTGTCTACTTTATCAAATTATGAAAAAAATATTAAAATTCTCTGATACAGTTATATATTCTCATATATTTTAACTTCTTTTTTTTGCCTTAAGATTTCTAAAACTATGCTAGCCAGTGTACAAAGGATATGTGAATAATACTGTCCTTGTCGAACTGCACACTCTTATCTATAAAGTTATTTTTTTTCTTATTTAATATTTTTGGTCTTGGGTTCCATCTTAGTTGATGGTAATAGCCTCATCTGTTTTCTTTTATTTGTACATGGTAGGTATCTCCTCTTCCATTTCTTTAACTTCAGCTTTTTTATTTGTCATTTGGTTTCAACTGTGTTCCTGATATATAGCTTAAAACTAGATTGGTGGCGGGGGGTGCGTGGGCAGGTAACTAACTGAAGAGTTTCCACATGATGATTTTTATTTGCAAAGACTATTTTCAAATAAGGTCAGTGTTCACAGGTACTGGGGTTAGGACTTCAACATGTTTTTTGATCCCTAAAAACTTCTTGCACCCCAAACTCTGTCCCAGGACGTACTTCCAGAGAGCCCAGCCCATGACACTTTTTCCTCATCCCTAAGACAAGATATATGAAAAACTTGACTCTCTCAATGATTGCTCCATTTTTAACGATCCCCTCTTTGTTGAGATGGCTCTTCTTAATGAACAGTTTATAGTTCATGGTCACATTATTATCATTTATTTAGACTTTGACCATAAGTTTTACAAGGTTTGTTGCTCATCATTGTTTCTTTGGCTCTTCATCTCCTGCTATCTGAACACCTGTGTTCTGATTCAATTTTCGTTCAGTTGGCACGCTTCTCAAATAATTACTCAGAAGTGGCACATTGACGGTCCACTCTATGTCACTCCATGTCCATAAATGTCTTTCCTTTGTCACTAGATCTCTTGGATTCCTAACTCCCAGCCCTTTTCTTTCATGTATCTGTTGATATGACCCTGCCATCTTCTTGCTTCCTGGCTTACAGATGAGTTTTGATGCTCGTCTGATGCTCCTGTCCTAATAACTTATCGGTTTTCTCTGTCTAGAAACTGATAAGAGTTTTCTCTTTCAACACATAGTTCAAAAATTCTGTAAGGACAGATATTTCTTTTTCTGTCAGTCCTGCCCAGTGAAGGAAAATCAACAAGAAGCTATTATACAGGGATCTGATGTCTTAACTCATGAATAATATGTAGGCTATATAGTTGATGAATGAATGGACTCATATCCTTCAGGCAGTGCTCTATGAAAATTATTTCTCATAACAAGCCTTTTGATAAGAATTGGACAGGCAAGCACTCAAAATTATAGTCCCTGGCAAGAGCTAGGAATGAAAAAATTCTAATGGCCAAGCAAGGGCATAATCATAAGACTCAGGTCTCCTTAGAAGATATGTTACTATGTAATCTGACACAAGACTCCCAGTTAGAATTTCTTTTTTGTGAATTTATTTTCTTAAACTATTTCTGACATAAAACAGAGCCAATTTATGGTGTCACATGATCCAATTACGATACCAGTTCAGCTAACAATTATACATGCCACACAATGAAATGTTTTGTAACTAGTTGATGACTTATCTCTCCTTTCTGGTATTTTGGTATCTGGATCCTGTTAGTGTAAGAAATAAATAATTTATACTATTTCAGAGTCTTCTACAATTCTATGCTTTCAATCATTTCGAGTCACATCAGCAGGAGAGAGAGACATGGGGACAGGTACAATACAACATGACATGTGCTTTGGTAGGGTTCTTGGAGAAAGAAATGCCTGAGTCAGCCTGCAGGGACCATGGAAAATGTCACTTATGAGGAATACTGAAACTGAGCAGTTTTGGGGGCTACAAGGTTGGGAAGTAGAGGGTGAGGAAGACAGCAGTTGCCATGGCAGCTTTAAGAAAGCCCCAGTAGCATGAAGCATATTTAACACATTTTCCTGGATGTTCTCAAGGATCTTGAATCTTGCATTTTAAGAATATACCCAGGAGAAGGCTTATGATGTTACTTAAAGGGTTACAAACATCCAGATTGCTCATTTCACCTATGATCACAAGTCCCTGTTCAATCCTTTGCCTGTTTAAAAATACATTTCTAAAAATGTATATGGATTCATGAAAACCTTGAAAGTCATTCTTAGGAAAATGTCAGCCTTGTAAATAGTTTCACTGGGGAGGTAATGAGTATCACCCAGGCACTTAAGAAGAGGTTTGAAACTCTGTGGTTTTGGCAACAAACAAAAACAGGACAGACAGGAAAAATCAAAAGCTTTAAAATGTGACAGGTTATTTTCCAAGGCTTAAATATAAGCAACAAAAACACACCAAACTGAAAACAATCCTTGATGTATTTTCCAAAGTACATCAAGGATTGATCGGAAAAAAAAAGTTCTGTTAAATTAAGAAATCAGAGGCTCATATTTATTTCCCTAAAGTATTTGCATAAACTCTCAACAAAATGCAGAAGATCAGCATGTTAAGTATTTGTGCAATGGAGACCACCTATACACACATATGTTCAGACATATGATATGTTACACATTTATAAGCTCAGAAGCCATAAAAATAGAATCGTGGTGCTCTTATAGTCAATATGAGGCTCCCCTATTCCTACTGATGAAAATAATTTAAATGAGGTTGCATTTCATGTATCTAATATTTATATAACCAAGCTGCTGCCAAAACTGATTTCAAATGATGGCATTTGCTCGCTATGAATCCAAATGGAGACCAACCAAAACAAATTGCAGAGCTCTTATAGTCTCTCACAAAACACATTCATCCACTCTCAGAGTGGCTCTTACCAAGTGAATACAGAGAATAGCTATAAATGGCATCGACAAAAGGCTCAGCATAAAACAAACCACTTGTAATTCATTTTCCCAACAAAGGTACTCAAAGAATTCATACATCTTTTCTAACCAAGCCTTCACTGCAAACATTAGACAGAAGAAAGCAGCCCCCAGAAACAACTGTGAGGGATGTGTTGGTTCCAGACCAGTATAACTCACAGTCTTTCAGTAAAACAACATTATTGCACAGTCCTCTCCTCCGATTTTCATGTTAAATACACAAAGACCTACTGTGTGTTTGTGTGTAGCGTAAGAGGGTGGGGGGAAAGCAGAAGGTCAGGGACCTCCCTGGTGGTCCAGTGGTTAAGACTTTGCCCTCCCAGTGCAGGGGGCCTGCTTCGATCCTTGGTCAGGAAACTAGATCCCGCACGCCACAACTAACAGCCTACCTGCCACAGCCAAGGCTTGGCACAGCGAAACAAAGACAAAAAAGCTGAGAGTCAGGAGAGCAAATTCATATATGGTCATGACACTTACACTTCTGAAAAGCCTCCACGAAGCCTTTATAATCATTGTTACTTTGCCTCTTCCCAGAAACATCTGGAATAATCAGTAAGAATTTCACATAGTTGAACTTTCTACCTCTGCATAATGCTTAAATTTTTTCTTTCCCAGTTTTTACTAGACATCTGATATTGGGTAGATTTCACAATAGTATATTCCCACTGCACTGTAAATTTTATTTTTTTATTTACTAGATTATGTTTTCTGTCCACATTTATTTCTAAGCTATTTTTCCTCTCCTCCCAAGAATATATGCCTCAGAAATTAGTCAATTATTACAGTAATAATAATGGTGTAAACCAAATGTGAACAAAAGCAGTTGTGATCGGTAGAAAAATGTTTGGACTCAGAAGCAGCCCCAACAAAATAACCAAAATCAATTGGGTTCTGCTCCTGCAGAAATGTGCATGGCATTTCTGGGTTTATTTCATCTTTTTTTAGAGAAAGATAGAGAAACAAACGGTAGCTAGTAGCTTACCCCAAAGCACTTTCTTTTTACCAGTGTTTGGGTGCTGTATGTCTAGGGGAAGTCTGAAAGGACAAAGAGTGGGGCTAGATAGGACCCTAAAAGAAACACGCTGCTCAAGGGGATGATGAATGCTCCGAATAGTAAAAAGAGACTGAGCAGGAGAAAAATTTCATCCAACAAAAAATTTTCTAGAGTTCTAGGCTAATACACCTTAATAAATCAACAAGTAATGAAAGAAGTTTCAAACAAGGCACAAATATAAAAATTGAGATAGAGGGAAAACTGGTGAGGTGACCACTTATGACATTTACCTAAACATTGATTCCAGAACTTCTATGGAAAGTACTTGGAGGGAAACAACAAGGAATAAGATGGTCCCTGTTGTCAAGGTACTTAAAAAAGAGGCCAAAACAAAAGCTCCAGGAATAATGGGCAAGTCTTTAACAGGATTAGGAGCTAATACCCCATACTTGGCTTTGCCTCTAACAAGTATTCAATTATCACAGTCAGAGGGCTTACATGGAATGTTCTAAAAAATGCAATTAAAAATTAAAGACCAAAACAAAAAACCTAACCCCAAAACCCAAGTCCATGAGATCATAAATCAGCTGTTAATCCCTAAATATTAAATTTCCCAAGTTCTAATATGTACTCGGTTGTGTACAGTTTTGAGACATCCTGACATGGAGCTGTTTTCAATAAACCAACTGTTTAACTGGAGAGTCAAGACCAAAGGAGTTGGTTCAGAGAAGAGCAGGTGATGGGGTCTAAAGTAAGCAGTCCCAGCAAATGCAGGAGCTGGCAGGTGACTATGGCTGGCACATATGGGAAAACTGCCGGTGAGAGAAGATGACCATTCTGATCCAACAGCAATCAAGCTGAAGCCAGTGGTTAGTCCCAGGCTAGACGGCCTTGGGAGCCCACCACAGATATGACAAATCAGAGAACACCTGCTGAAGGCTTTTGAGTGGGAGGCCAGTAAGATTAAAAATAATAATAATATTGCTTAAGAGGAGACAAGATGGACTGGGAAGGGAAGGCTGGATTGAAAGAGTGAATGTAGCAGCTGCCATAGCGGTTGTGGTGGTGAGAACTTAGGCCAGGGTTGAGCTGGAGACTGAACAGATGGAGCTGTGTGTGGTGCTGACAACAAAAACATGGTCAGAGCACAGGCGTTGCCAGGGTCTGTGGGATATGAGGGTCAGTCAGGGTGACGGAGTTCTCGAGCCTCACTAACTGTGGCCGGTTCACGGCAGCTCTAAGAGCAGCTGTCTCCCTGCCTGTGGTACCCTCCCCACCTCCATCCCAGCCTTGGAATGAACCAACGGGGCATGCTGGGCCCGGGCCAAACCACTGGATTATCCGAATCGAGAACGTTCTGACAATGCAGGGACTGAACTGTCAAGTGGGGTTGGTCCAGGGCCGGCCAAAGTCATAGGAGAGTGAAACTAAGAACTTGGCAATTTAATCAGACTGCAGAAAGCCGTACAGACAAAGCCCTGTGTTTCCAGATAGAGATAGTACTACTGCCTGCTGACACCCAGTCCTTGAATCTAGTCACACTCCCTAGCTAGAAGCTGTCTGCTGGGAGAGTCCTGTATCTTCGTAAACATGCCCACCATTCCCCTGAGCTCTCTGCAGGGGGTTCTAATCCCTATGGCCAAACTCTCCTCGACTAAGACAGAAAATCTACTATCAGTACGCTCCACAGGCTTAGCTGAGGTCACCACCTCAGCCTCCACCTGTCCAGTGGTGACAGCGAGGTGGTCATGGGAACGAGGGTGGAGTCAGACTGCCAGGCTTTACCAGCTGTCTGGCTTCCTCAAGTGACTTTGCCTCCTCATCTGAGAAATGGGGGAAGCGGCAGCACCTCTCTCACAGAGCAGAGTGAGGAGACAGGGTCCCAGGCACACGGCACATACTCCATATCTAATGTTGTCATCACCACCATCATCATCCTCATCACCTACTCTCACCAGCAGGAATCCTGTGAGGCGGAGCAGGTCTTGTCGCTGTTCTGCCTCCAAACTTCAAGTGGGCACAGGGCGCCCAGCATTCAGGGTCCTGTGAGGTCTGGGGCTCATGGCTCTGCTCCGCCGGCTCACTCCCTCACTGGAGGCGGGAGGAGCCTTTACACACACACACAGCTCCCCGCACCTCACCTGCTCCCTCTCAAGTCTCAAGAGAGTGCATGCTCTTCCACAGCCTCTCCCCGAAGCCCAGTATTGTTCTCCATGGCCCATGCATCAGTCTCTCATCTCTGAGGACCTCCTTGATTCCTTCTATCCTAGAAGAACACAGAGCTTCCTTGGCTGGGCTCACAGACTCTCTCCATCAACCACTTAACATTTTGGTGTTTATGTGAGCCCAGACTGCATTTGCTCTCAATCTTGCTAACAGTACTTAGTACAGTTAATATATACAGAACACTTTTTTGTGTGTGCCAGGCACACTTGTAAGTATATTAACACATTTGATTCTCTCAGCAACTCCAAGTATCAGGCTTCTGTTATTACCCTCATTTTGCAACTGAGAAAACTAAGGCACAGAGAGGTTAAGATAACTTGTCCGAATCCACACAGTTAGTTAAGGGGCACAACCAGGATTAACATCAGACTACGCAAGCATGAAGACTGTCCAATTCCAAAGAGGGGGTCCTAACCACTCTGTGAATACTGCCGGCTCTAAGACTCCACTATGGCCTCAAGTCCCCTGCCTGATCTCTGCTTCTTGCCTTCTTCACAGACGGACGAATGGCCCCTTCACATACTGCCTTCCCTCCTGTGCACTCCTGCACACCGATTCCCATCTCCTCTCTGCTCTGGGGCTCTCTCCTCTTCTCTAAGCTAGGCCATGTTTTGTGTCCCCTCCCCCGACACACACCTGTCTGGAGCCCTCTCTCCACCAGTTATCCTTTGACCTGGACCTTCTACATCTTTCTCTCATATGGCTCTTTATCTTGGAAATATGAGCATGTCAATTCCTTTCCCAAGACCCTTCCTCCTGACACCTCTTCTTCACCCTGATGCTCTCTTCTGGTTGCAATCCCATCTCTCTCTCCTTACATTCAGGTTCAAATCCTCCAAAGACTAGTGTACACTCCTGGCCTTCACTTCCACTTCCCCGCCCATTCACTTTCAGATGCACCAGCAATCCAGTCTCCCCCACAACCACTCCAAGTTCACAAGTGGAACCCTGGTTGCTTCACCCATGAAGTTTCATTTATCACCTTTCTGGACTTCTTCGAAGCATTGACCTTAGGTAGCCTGCATACAGGCTCTGAAACCCTTGCTGAGCTGATGACCAGACCCTCCTTCACCAACAGCCCCTCTTCCCATGGCTACTCCACGTGGCCAACACTGTCATCTGCTTAGCCTAAATCCTTTTTCTCTTGGTCTTTACTAACAGAACCCTGATTTTGTGTGGGGAGGCAATATGCTCAGTTAAACAAAACTTCTACTCCCAGACATTTTAGAAATGAAATGCTGGCAGATGTTTATGTCCATGGAGACTTGTTAGAGGCAAACTCAGTTACTGGGGGCATTTCTGCCACTTGTCATGTGCTCCTTGCCCTTTCTTTCATGGACAGCAGGCTTGAGAGTAAACCTGAACCAGGATTCCATATATACCTGACTTTCCCTTCCTCACATGTCTGGCTTCCCCCCTACCTCTCTGAACACATCTTGGTCTCTTTGGCAGGCTTCCTCTTCTTTGGCTGCCTCTTAAAATTCATGTTCCTCATGGTCTGTATTCTCTTCTTCTTACTCCCTTTGCATAATGCCCTCCATTACCAAAGGGTTCACCTATTTCGGATGAGTCCCCTACAGTAACTCTTGAGCCTACATCTCTTTCTTGAGCTCTACGCCTACATTTTCAGGGCTTCCCCCATGGCTCAAGCGGTAAAGAATCTGCCTGCCAATGCAAGAGATGCGAGTTTGATCCCTGGGTTGAGAAGATCCCCCAGAGGAGAAAATGACAACCCACTCCAATATTCCTGCCTGGGAAATCTCATGGACAGAGTAGCCTGGCATGCTACGGTCCATAGGGGCGAAAAGAGTCAGACACGACTGAGCATGTACATGCACAAATCGGTATTTTCAATTGATTTCAGGGTTTTTACATAGCATCTGATGAAGTGATAGTCACTCAGTCATGTCCAACTCTTTGCGATCCCATGGAAGGTAGCCTGCCACGCTCCTCTGTTCATGGAATTCTCCAGGCAAGGAGTGAGTTGCCTTTCCCTTCTCCAGGGGATCATCCAGCCCAGGGATCAAACCCGGGTCTCCCGCACTGCATGAAGATTCTTTACCGTCTAAGCCACGAGGGAAGGCCCATAGCATCTTAGGGGCACTATAAATTGTACAGTTTACCATACTTCTCCCTATTCCGAGGAAGCTACCAGCATCCGTCTAGTTGTCAAAGCCAGAAATCAAGGGGCCATCCTGACTCCTCCTTACTGCTCTCCCATAGCCCATCAATCAAGTTCTCTTGAATAAATCTCCTTAATGTTCTTTGACTCTTTCTTGGCATTTTCCTGGTTACAATCTTAATTGAGACTTCATCATTTCTTACATAGATTACTGCCTCAGCCTCCTAATTAGTCTGCCTCACTGGGGCACACTATTGCTAGAAGAATCCTTCTATAATGCAAATCTGTCTGTGCCACTCTCCTTTTAAATCCTCTGGTGGCTTCCCACTGCTTCAGGGCAGAACTTCAGAGTCTTTAGCACAGCATATGACCTCTCATGACCTGGCCTCTTCAACTCATCTCTCCATGCTACCCACATGGTTGCCATCGTATGGGATGACTTGGAGTTCCCAGAAGCCACAGCACTCTCCTGCTCCTTCCTTTGTACACCCTCCGGAGCCTGACAAGCCACTGTTCCTCCTCCCTCTCCCCTTCTAGGCATTCCTTATCCTGCAAGACGCATCTAAGGTATCACTTCCTTCTTTGAATCCACCCTTACTCCTGACAATTCAGGGCTCTGTGCCTCCCTGAGTTTTCAGGGTGCCCTGGTCCTGCCCCTATTGTGACACTTCCTGATGATAATTATCAGTTTAAATTTCTCTTCTTTCCACTATACTATAAGCCTTTTCTGGGCTTCTATGTATTTCTCTGTAAATCACAGAAACTAGCACAGCGCTTGGCACCTGAACAGACTTAAACGTTGAAAGTATAATGAATGTACACATGGAAATGTCTGTCACCTTCTCAGATAAGTGACCTTGAATGCAGAAATGAGGTCTTAAATTTTCAGCTAAGTCAATGCTTCATAAATGTTTTATTTTTCCTTTTATCATTGGTAATAAATGAAGGTTTGGTTTTCAGATTGAGAAAACAATATGACAAACTAGGATGGTGATTTAGCATACTTCTATAAGAGGTCGACCCCTTTCTACCTTCCTCCTACCTCCCTCCTTCTCTCCTCCCTTACCTCCTTCCCTGTTTTAGGTTTATTTCACACAAGTTTATTTCATTTTCTTTTCTTTTTAATAAGGAATAGTTTATTTACAATGTTGTGTTGGTTTCAAGAGTATAACAAAGGGATCCAGTGTGAGTGTATACTTTTTGGTTCTTTTGCATTGTAGGTTATTACAGGATACTGAATATAGTTCCCTGTGTTACATAGAAGGTCTTTATTATTTATCTAATTTATATATAGTAGTGTGTGCATGCTAAATTGCTTCAGTCGTGTCTGACTCTTTGCAACCCCATGACAGTAGCCAACCAGGCAGCTCTGTCCAAGGGATTCTGCAGGCAGGAATACTGGAGTGAGTTGCCATGCCCTCCTCCAGGGTATCTTCCTGACCCAGTGATCGAATCCACGTCTCTTAGGTCTCCTACATTGGCAGGCGGGTTATTTACCACTAGCGCCACCTGGGAAGCTCCATATATAGTAGTGTGCATCTGTCAATCCTAAACTCCTGACTTATCCCTCCCTCCATCTCATTTTCTTCAAATGAATCTCTTTTTGAGCATTTAAAATATGGCTATAAATGCAACTCATATCTATTATAGAAATAATGGGTAAGCATAGTAAATCACAAAGAAAATATAAGTGGTCAGCAATCTCACTGCCCAGAGACACCCACTGTTGCTCCTTCAGTCTCTTCTAATCTGCTTTCTGTGATGCTCACACACTGCCTTGCTCTTGATCCCCTCACTGCTTCTAGAACAGCACGGGGCTGAATCGGGCTGTGATACCCTGGGGCAAGCCTACTTTATTCATTCCAACAGAATTCAACGCAGCATTGTCACAGGACAAAATAAGAAGACTCTGTATAGCAGACGCTCTAAGGAGTGAACTTCAACCTGAGATTGGGCTTCATCTTCACACTCTACTGGGGTATATCTATGCTGCAAAATAACCTTAAGTGAAAACTGTCTAGATTTTCACTTACCTGTTGGATGAAACTCAGTTCACTCTGGCAAAGACTTCTTTTCAAGTGGGGTATTAAGTTCACAGGGGTAACTTTTAATCTTATTATTAACCTATTTCAACTCCTGTGAAAGTAGGGGGGAAAATGTCCTATCTTCAGCTTTACAATTTATTTCAAATCCCACACACCTGGCAGGCTGCCTCAATGCTCACCACCGTGATGGTATCTCAGTATTGAACATGACCTCGTGACATCAAGGAAAAGGATAAACTATGATGCTTAAATTCAGCCCAATTGTATGCAATTCAGGAAGGATCGAACATTTTTGTCATTATTAGTGATCCATGGAAAAACATGTGCCCTTTCCCTAGTGTTAATACCACTAAGTCTCCCTGGAATTTCAAGTTCTGTGCCTGCCAGGCTTGTCATTTCCCCTTGAATAGCCCTACTAGAGCACTTCCATCACAGTCTCAGGACAACTGTGTCTTAGCTCAAGGAAAGCAGACATCCTCCCTCCCGTATACACAAGATGTCCCTAATCTTTATTGTAATTGGCAAGGATTTCACTGTTTATGTCTCTTTTTAAAATTTCCTTTTACTATAATATAAATTCCATGAAGCAAGAGAATTAATGTGTCTTTTAGAAAATTGACATAAAACTATTCATGAAAGGTGAGTCTCTAGCCTAGAATAGGTGCTTGAGAAATATTTACCAAGTAAACAGTGTTACAACCATACTAGAAATTCACCCCAATTATCACTCTCCAGAATATTGTTAATTAGGCTTCCTAAACAAAAAAATTCTTGCTTATTAAACAAGATTAAAATTAATAAGGGAATCATTATGCTTTGAGGAAGCTTAATTCAAATCTGGGCTTCAACAGATTATTTTATTCAAGTATTCACATTACTTATTTTGTGGTACTCTATAGAGAATTTAAAAAAATTATCATGGATACAAATTCATTTATTTTAAAAAATCATGGCTGTAACACAACAGTACTATATATCTTATTTTAATGTGGAAAATATTTAAATAAGATTATTACGGCTCTCTTACAACATATCTATTTAGTCTAACTCTCTGGTTCCTTTCCACTATTAATCCACTTTATCTGAAGTCTCAGGATGTACAGCTGAAGGCTTTTCCAATGCTAAGACCAACTGATGTGCACAGTGCTCTTGACCACATTTTGAAGCATTACTAACAACACGAAAAATTCACAGATAATTTGACCTACATACTCTTTGTCTATTCTATCTTTCAATCTCCTTATGAATCTACAACCATAATTTCTAAGCTATTAAATTCAAAGAAAGAGAAAAAGAATATCACTGAGACACAAGTAGTTACAAGAACACCTTATTAAGCCAAGTTCATTTATTCTTTTAGGATCAAACAATTTAAGAACTTCCTAAAATGGAATAAACAAATAAATAATTAGGTTCTTGAAAGCCAGAAACAGAGAAATAAGAAAACATTAAGTAAAAAAAAATTTTTAAACTTAAGAATTAATTATTTACTTTAAATGAACATTGAAATTCTTGCTGGCTGGAAATTGCTAGAATGTACTCTGCTCTTTGCATATGTTACATGACCCTCTTCATTTTCCCCTTGGAGGATACTCCTCACTTATCAATTTGCTGAAGAGTAGCTTCTTTTGGATGGAGGGAAGGGATAGTTAGGGAGTTTGGGGTGGACACGCACACACTGCTTTAAAATGGATAACCAACAAGGACCTACTGTATAGCATATGGAACTCTGCTCAATGTTACGTGGCAGCCTGGAGTTTAGGAGAGAATGGATACACGTGTATGTATGGCTGAGTCCCTTCTCTGTTCACCTGAAACTACCACAACATTGTTTGTTAATAGGCTGCACTCCAAAAAAAAAAAAAATAAAAAGTTAAAAAAAAAAAAAGAGTTGCTTCTTTTGTAAACACGTTTGTATTCTTTCCTCTATAGTCTTATAGCAGCAAATATGAAAATATGTCTATTACATATCACAGCAAAGCACTACAAAATTCTGTACATTTTTAATGTTTGTATCCCCACCAACAGCAGCTTAAAGACTTGTCCACCCCTTTGAATCCCCAACCCCAGCTCAGAGCCTGGTACATAGTAGGTATTCACTGAACATTTAGTGCAAAAATGAGTAAGTCATCTCTATTATTCCTCTTGCTAAAATCTATAAATTTGGTGGTCATATTTTATAACCTTAATACTGACAACCATGATATCACAAAGGATTTTCAAGTCATTTCCAGATGCATAAAACAGAAAAATACCAATTTTAATGTCAAGATTTCTGATACATTTCAATGGGCAGCTGGAGGCAATATCTGATATCTCGACTAATGACTAACTTAGAAAATGTGAGATCTCAAGTTGCCATAGCTGTGAAAGACGAAAACAGTGGGGACCCTAAAGTCTGTGAGGCAGATATCTGTCTAATTCTGGCCTCCTTCTCCATCACCACCCACCCACAAATCTCTGCACCCTCTTCACCTCCACATGGTCCAGTCTTTCTCCCACTGAAATGATAGAACAATAATAACTCACCTCCTGCTGACCTCACTAACTCTGAATTACAGATAAGTCAGGTATAGGAAAGTGATAAAAATCTCAAGGCCACACATTCCTAAATGATATTATCAAAATATTCTAGCCTGGATTAAAGAAAAGGCTATCTCATATTCATTTTTTTAAAAAACTGAAATATAGATTATTTTCAGAGAACAATACTTTTTTTTTTCCCCCTAGTCACACATGGGATCTCCAAACATGACCATCAATCACTCAAAACTGACTTGGAAAAGAATGCTTTAGAATTGGACAAAATTGAATTGAAATTAACATGCTAACTATTTCATGTTGACAAGTCCAAGAAAGTTCTGTGGTCTTTAAGTTGTAAAAGTTGTTCAGGTGTACATCAGAACATTGTAAGTGAAAAAAATGTTAGAAACATCCTAGGGAGCCAAAATCAGTTGGTGACCTATTACATGGTATATAGCCACAGAGGGCAAAATGATGAAAAAGTATACTTACAACATTCACTGCATGTTATACGGAAAAAAGCTGTCTGTGGAGCTACCTATACAGTAGATGCCATTCTTGTGTAAAAATTACATGTGCATATTTAATCAAAGAAAAAGCCTGGAACAACATTCACGAGAAGGTTAACAGCAGCATCTCAGTGAAGTATATTTATTTTTGCTTACTCGAATTCTTTTAATTTTGAAATGAATCTGTATTGCTTTTATCATCAGAAAGTATTTGCTTATTTTAGCCTATCTGGTTCTTTCTTTTTAATCTTTTTTTCACATTATTAAAATATGTGGCTTATGAAAGGTTACTTAACAGAAAATGTCATCTAAACTCTTCTCCTAATTATACAGAATTTGATAGATTGTGTTAAAATTAAAGTAGATTTCTCAATTCTGGTCTGTGAAAATGTGAATGAGAGGAAAAACCCCAGCAAGTTTCATGAGTGCTAGGAAAACTAAAAGGAGAGCATATTGACTTCACAGACCATCAGAGTTGCAACATCATCTCTAGCCTGTGCACTGGAAGGGTTTTAGTCTGGAAGAGTTCCTAAAGCCTGAAACACTAATGTGCAACAATGAAATAAATACATTATGACATGTATATCACAGGTTTCCAGACTGCAAACACACCACATTTCCTAAGCTCCATCTATCATCACTATTAAGAACAGAGTTCTTTCTATAGAGAAGAACTGGTTGTCAGGAAAGATATATAAGCCTCTGTCTCTTTCTTTTGAGAAATCTGCCATAAAGATAGGGGGTTATTACATATAATATATATATTCTTCAGGTTTGCATTTATTCAAATAAGTTTTCTGCTAAATAAATTTAATGCTTTCTCTCCTCTAATTCTAACAATTTTTTTTTGAGGTAGGAACTACTCCCACTTAACAGGTAAGAAGACTGAGGTACACAAAGATTAACTAATTTGCACAAAGCAGGAAGGTGGGCTAGGTCGGGAAAGCAGCTCTACCAGTCTGCAGATGCAGTGTTTTTAACCCCCTCCACTGCCCACCTCCCATTCCTACTCCCTCGAAACAACAACAAAAATCCCCAAACCAACCAACAAAGTAAAGGCTACAAGCGGTAAGTACAGCAATTAAGAGGAAACCAATACTACCCAGAGCCAGGAGAAGCACAGAAGTTTCCATGGAGTAAACGGGACTTGACTGGAGTCTTGAAAGGCAGAAACGCAAAATCAGGAGAGAGAGGGAATTCCAGGAGAAACCATTCTTCCCTCCTGAGTACAAATATGGCTTGGATGTCCTTGAGTCCTCTTGTATGAAAGACTGGGAGAGACTCCCCAACCCACAAGAATGAACCTGACAATATTTTACGATCAGAATGAAATCATAGCAATTCAAAGTGAGGAAAGCATTCTTCCTTCCTTATCATAACTGGCACTCTCCTCTCTCACTGATCAGCAACAATTTCGAAAAGGAATAAGAAAAAAAAAAAATCTGCCCCTAAATAAAACCTAAGAGGACAATGAACTACTTAAAAAAAAAAAGAAAGTTCACAGTACTCACTGAAGAGGAAAACGTCTCTGGGTTAAGAAACTGGGCCAAACTTGCAGACAGAAATAATTGTGTCATGGGTGTGGAACTAAATTTCAATTTATAAGTGGAAAAAAAGACATTAAGAGAAACAGATGACAAGGGAATAAAATGAACCAGATGAATTCATGAAGAAAGTGAATCTGTAAACCTTTTGCTTGAACAGTCTACTCATGTTTGGAGTAAAAGCATTTACTTACAGATCCTTCTCCTCATAACAATCCCAAAAAGAAAAAAAAAAGGACAGAAAACAATTTTACTAGACTTTGCTTTTTTCTCCAATTCTAATCATACATATGTAAAGAGATATTTGAAATGCTTAAAAACATTTTACCCATAAGAAGGGGAAGGGAGTGACCTTTTCACTTTAGTTCTTCTTTATCCTCAAGGATCTAGAAGAACTCAATCTCTTTCTTCCGCCATCTGGCTGTCTCCAATTCTGCTCATCCTATTCTCTCTTAAACCTCCTCTAATCAGGCTTTTACTCCATCATTCCAATGAAATGACTCTCACCAAGGTGACCTGTAACTTACACATTACTAAATCCAGGGCTCGACACTTGGTCCTCCCTTACTTGTCAGATCGGCTGCAACTGATAACATTTGATCACTCCATCCTCTTTCATACGTTTTCTTCACATAGTTTCCAGGACACCACACTCATAGTTTTCTTACCTCCCTGGTTGTTGCTTCTCAGTTTATCTTTCCTGACCTCTCAATATTACAGAGTATTCCAAGGTTAGTTCCTATTCTTCTATTCTTTACACACATTCACGTGACCGGTAGTGATCTCATGTATTCTCTAGACTCTAAATATCATCACAGGCACACGGCTCCCAGTTGTGTATTTCCAGCCCGGTCCTCTTTTCTGAATTCTAGACTCGGATACCTAACTGCTTATTGACACCTCCACTTGAATGTCTAATAAGGTTCGTTTACTCAATACATTCAGACTGAGCTCCTGATACCTCTTGTCCCCATACCTCCCTTGCCCACCTCCCGCCAAACAGCAGCAGCAAACAAACCAAACCCCCAGAACAAAAAATCCTACCTTACACACAGACTTCCACACCTCAGTTGATGGCAACTCCATCCTTCCAGTTTCTCTCTCCTCCACCAGGCATCTCACACCCACCTTAAATCTGTCAGCTCTATCTTCTTTGAAGGTAGAGCAAAATCTATTGGTTCTACCTTCAAACTATAATCTAGAATTTAACTGCTTCTCCTCATCTCCAATGTTACCACCCTCATTCAAGCCACCATCATCTTTTGGTGGTGGAAAGCCTCTTAATTGGTCCCCCTAATGGGAGGAGTTCCTACCCCCTGTCTTTACTGGCTTCCTCCCCTGCCGCTCATAGTCCACTGTCAAGACAGCAAGAGTGTTTTTTCCAAAACCTAAGATAGGTCATGCCATTTCTATGCTCAACCCCCTGCAAAAACTCTCCATCTCTCATATTCAGAGTCAGTGTCCTTTAATGGCACACAAGACCTTATGCCCCCTCTACCTGCAACAGCCCCCACCCTTGCCCACCTCTCTAAGCCCCTCCAACTATCCTTCCCTTCAATAACTCTGCTCCTGCCACCCTGACGTCCTTGCTGTTCCTCACTATATATATTGTTATATATATATAATAATTTACTTAATTTATTATGTTTAGTTGCTCTCCCTCCACCTTGTTAGAATATAAGCAAAATGTGGACTCTATATGGATGGGAGTCTTTGTTTTGCACACTGATGTACCTATCCTAAGGGACTAGCCAGTGTGAGGCAGGTGCTCAAATCAAAATTACTTAACGAATGAATTTCTAGTCTCCTAGCAAACTATAAAGAACCCAACCATGTGACTGAGCTTGTTCCGCTAAGAATCTTACTACATTCCTTTCTCTTTAAAACAATCTGTGCCATTTTCCCACCCACTTATCCATCCATTAATCATCTACTCAGTATAAATTGGATTAACTATAACGTTCTATGCACAGGCATTAGGGGCAGAAATAAAAGAGGCTTTGCTTTTACGCAGGTTAAAGAGTCAAGAAACCACACAAATACATGTCAGCCTGTTAAGGACCTTTATGGAAGCAAGGCCCGAGTATAACAAGATCATAGTGGAAAGCTATCTAACTGACCAGGACTGGAGAGGCAGAGACATCAGGAGAGGCTTCTCAGAAGCTGTATCCCCTCGGTCTAAGTTAAGGAAAGAAGGTCGGTAGGGAGTGCAGAGGAAGAAGAAGGTGCAGTTGTAAGTAAGGACACAGCTTGTCAAAGCGCAGCTAGTGCATGGGAGCAGGTAGCTGGGGGAACCCCAGGCAGTGCAGTGTAGCTAGGGGGTTCAGGGGGCCTGTGGAGACATGCAAATGATCCAGTTACTGCATAACTGGACTTAATCCTGAAGTGAAGGGGCAGCCATTAAAGTTGATTTCAGGTGTGCATTTTAGAAATTCAGGAAGCAAGTAGTGTGGTAAAATGGGGCCTTGAGAAAGACTATTTTAAGTGAGTTTTAAACCTAGTATAAAGTGGTAAAGAGTTCCAAGAACTTTAATTCTTGACTCAAAGTAATCTTCAATAATAACAAAAGATAATCATCAGTATCACTGTATTATTATTCACTGTTTTTTAGAAGACATAAAACATGAGACCCTAAAGGGAAAGATGCTTGAAAAAATTCTTAAACACACACTGATTCAACCCCAAATCACAAATGAAGTGGAACAAAGGAAAAACAAAGATTCATGAAGAAAACCACCATCAATGTCACCCTCTAGCCCACAGGGAGCTCACAATGGAGTCTGAGGGCTCAGGTGCCAAAAGGTGCATCCAATGCATCATCATCTCCTCACTCCCACCCCCTTCTCAGCAGCTCTCATTCTTCTGTCCAAAAGACACCAACACTCAATAGCCACTCATCACTGAAGTTCCAGTAATCCTCCTGGCACTGAAACAGTAAAATCATTCTTTGTCCTGAAAGTAAGGGGTTAGGGATTGTCTGAATCACAGGAATGGTTACCTCAACCAATCATTTTACTTTGCAAGGGCACAAAAGATCTTTTTCAATTGTCTTCTTTCACAACCTGCCTTGCTAGCCAAGCCTTAGATGTCAGTTTGCTTTGGAAGACTGCTGTAGGCAATTGGAAAAGAACCAGAACTACCCCTGGCGTTGATACAGAACTGAACTCTCACAGGTAAATAAAAGCGCTATGTTCTCTGCTCTCTAGCTTAAGTCATACTCTCTGAGAATTTGTTAATGAGTGATTTTCACATCTACCCAAGTATTTATTCCAAAAATTCAAACAGGAGAAATAGAAATCAGGCACAAAGAAACCCTAGGTATGAGAACAAAATACCTATCTCTCTTTTAGGGCAGCAACTGGAATTTGGAAAGTTGATGCAAAAAGCACAAAACACTCTTGCCAACAGTACCTATATATATGTGTGTGTGTGTATAATTTACAAAATCTAACCTACCTATCTGAAAACTAAGGAGAGGAAAATGAGAGGAAATATAAAATGGAAATAAAGCTAAATGTGGCTCCAAGCATACAGAACAAGACTCACAAAGTAGGTCAGGTGTGTATATGTGCAAATGTGAGAGTACATTTAGTTGTACATGCACACGATTGGAGTATTTGATGTTATCTTCCTAACTTGTTATAAAACTATTTTCACAAGCAAGTTACATATGTACAAATTTTATCTGCATCCACTTACTATGTTTGTGAGTTTGGGTAAATCACTTAACTTCTCCAAAGCTAATTTCCTTATTTTTATTTTTTAATTTAAGTGTAGTTGATTTACAATGCTGCCTTAGCTTCAGGGGTACAATACAGTGATTCAATTATCTCTATCTACCTATGCTTCTTCAGATTCTTTTCTCTTACAGGTAGAACCAAAAGTCACTTTTGAGGTGATTTGAAAATATTTATTGAACTTCCAAAAATGACAGCAACCTTTTAGAATAAACTGTGGCTTTCAATGGTTTGTTTCCAAGTATCTAATGCAGGGATGTGACACTGAAATTTGAAGTCTGACCACCAAATGCACTCTAAGTTTTACTTTTTTGGGTCCTTTTGCTGAACAGTGAAGTAATTTTTTATGAAGTAAAGGTTAAGAAAAAAGTTTCTCAGGGATTGTTCAATTGTTCTGAATTTAAATCTCTAACCTCTGGGGACAGCGTCTTATAGAGAAAGAAGGCGAATTTGTTATATAGGTAATAAAAGGTTTTTGGATCACTCTTTAAATCCTGCCGTTTAAATACTGAAATGGCAACCCACTTCAGTGTTCTTGTTTGGAGAATTCCATGGACGGAGGAGCCTGGCAGGCTCCAGTCTGTGGGGCTGCAGAGAGTCAGACATGACTGAGCAACTATCACCTATTTAAATCCTGTTACTTTGCCTCTAAAAATGATACATTTTTACCATTAGAGTTTCTCTGGGGGAAGAGGGATTAAGTGGTTCTTGCTTGTTTCCCTAGGAGAACAATCTAAGCACAACCAAGGATATTGTACAACTCAAGTATAACAAAGCATATATAACACATATATGTATTTTTTATTTATACATGTTTTTTAAAAACAATCTAAAATTTGTAGTTTGGGATTTCTTATTTCAAATAGCAAATCAGTTTTAAAATAAGTAAATTATGATTTCCTTCTATTCTATTTTTTTAACCTCTTAGTAAAGAAAACAATCCTCCTGATCGCTTCCTCTAATATGATAATAATGTCTAAAGCCATCACTTTAAGTAAACATATCATTTGATTCAAAACAGAAGTGCTAACACTAGCAAGCTGGAAAATAGGCTTCATCTCAAAAACCAAACCAAAAGTTTGCTCAGAGGAAATGACAAATAGACTTAAATTCAAAAGGAGAAGAAAATAAGAAAGTAATAGAGACTTGAGAAAATGTATTTGGTTTTCTCACGTTAAATGGGAATAATCATTGCATTTACCTCATAGGGTTGTCATGAGGATTGAAGCACAGAAAATAGTGTCTAGGCCCATACTGAATATTCAATATACATTAGTGCCAATTATTATTACTACTGGCAATGATTCAAGTTATTAGACCATCTCCTGTTTTTCTATAAGGGAAAGCAAACAGTCTTAAAGGAATCACTGTCTTGTGAAAATCCTACCTGCCAAGCAAGGATAGCTCTACTTTATGAAGAAAGCACACCGAAAAGATTCCTCAAGAGTCCCCAAATCCAGAAGAGGAGGTAATTACTGAGGGATCAGTGTTTCTGATTTGTGAAGGGAAGATTATCATATAAAGAAGAGGTAAGACTTATTCTGCATTTTCCAGAGAGTTGGACATGAATTAAATGGTGGAACTTACAGAGGGAAATGTCTGCTCACTGTTAAGAAGACTCCAATGTTGAAAACACTCATCTTATAAAAGGACAGGCTGCCTAGAGGGGTAAAGGGTACGTTGTTAGTGTGAAAGGAGGAGCCTCAGCAGTCAAGGATGATAAAAGATTCCTCAGCAAGTCCACACTAGATGACAATAATATAATGACAACCACCGTCCCCACAAGGATAGTAATGATAGTTGATACTTCTACAGAAATTGCCAGCATTGCTGTGAGAACTTGACATATAGTGACCCACTTAATCCTTACCTCAGCCTCCCGGCTCCACAGCCTGTTTTTAACCACCACAGTATGTTGCCTGCCTCCTAATTCGGAACCCTGAGCAGGTTACCTAATCTCTCTGTGACTCCATTTCTTCACTAATAAAATGAGAATAATAATGGCACTAATTTACTCAGAGGACAGTGATGAAGATTAAATAATACATTTGTTTAGCAGCTAGAACAGAGCCTGACACACAGTTAAGTACTCTCTAATAGACATTTGAATATAAAGGTCACATTAACTTTTAAGAAAACTTCTTTAGTTGGATGGCAAGGTAGGGAAGGCATAAAGAACTGCCTTGGCTACAGTGAACAATCTGACTCAAAAAAAGGTGTTTTTGTGTGTGTGTTTGTGTTTTTTTTTTAATCATCTAAATGGAATTCAAGGCTTGCTGATTTAGGCTTGATTCTCTGAATAACATGAACATGAAAAAACATGGGCAAAACTGATAAACTGAGTTCTGCAGTGAGATCAGACTCTCCGTATACTTTGTCATGGTTGAATGGAATGTAAGATCTTGAAAAAACAGCCTAGTCCATGACCCACTGCTGACTTCTTGTAACATCTTCAAGATCTTGGCCAATCATTCAACTCCACTTTCAGCAAAACCCTTAATTGCTTCACACACTGGGCTTTACCAAGTACCTGCGTAACCAACTCCCAAACCTAGGTGAATCCAATCTACTTCTTTTGCACCTGCCATCTAATGTGGCCTAACAAAACTCCTACTCACCTTTGTCAACTCCTTTACAGGTTCTCACAGAGGCAGCACTAAACCTTTACTTCACTCAAGCTTCCAAAGGTACTCCTGCCCTACCCTCAAATAGCCTACACTCCTTAAAAATTGGGAAATAGAAGCAATCAGAAATTCTTTCAATTTTCATATGCCTTCCTCCATACCGCTAAACTCCTGCAACATGAATCAACATTTACTGCTATTGTTGTCTAGCCTTTTCACTCTCCTTCCTATTGCAAAAGGAAAAAAAAAAAAAAGTGCTTTCCAAGACCAACTCTTTCTTCTATTCTCTGATGCTATGCAGGAAATGTCAATTACATCACCATCTTTGGTTTGTTGCTTTGGCAACTATTCCCTCCCCACCACCGCCACCCCCAGGATCCCATTTCTCTCTTGGACCTTCAGACTTTTCCTACTGACCTAAAAACATGCCAATAAGAAAACAATTCTCAGTCCTGTTTCCCTCATAAGCCTTGACCCTTTCCCCATTATATGCCAAATATCTAAGAGAGGTCTCTTGTTGTAGGTATGTAGCCGGCTGAACGGATAAATGAGAACCACTGGAAGGCAACCCCATACCGATTAATCTTGATTACAATCAATCTTTTAAGTATGCTTAAAGGTTCTGACATCCTGCAGTCACAGATTTGGTGACTACTAATTATTTTTTCCACTTACACTGCTGTTTTTAACAAACATAACAGGAAAATATACAACAGAGGTTTCTTACATATGATGAACTGCACTTTAACTCAAGGTTGATATGTGCTTTGGGGCTTCTAGCACCAAGTTTATAGATTAGCAATACTAATACCTTAAAAATGTTTTTTGAAGGACAATTCTTATATCAGCTAGCCCCTTACATTCTACAGAGTAATGACGGAAGTTATGAACAATAATGTAAATTGTCTGTAAAAACTTAGAGGCTTACTGAATTTAAAACTTACCACCGATACAGAAAAGCAAACTTACAGAAATAAAAGTTTCTCTATACCTTCAGGGAAGAGGATCTGGTAAAACGTGGTAAGACAGGAGAGAGCAAGATGTACTGCATGAGAAGCAAGCCAGTAAGGGGTGAATGCAGAAAACAAGGGGAGGGAAAGGCAAGGGCCAGATTGCACAGGGCCTCCTAAGCTGGAATGAATACCTTTTGGTATACCACAAGAACAACAGGAAGCAAATGAAAAGCTTTAAGCTGAGAGATGTAAAGATCTGATCTGCAACTTTAAAAGGATTACTCTGGTTGATGTATGGAAGATGAACAGGTACCCAAACAGAGTGTGAAGGGACAAGTGGGAATCAGGAGGCCTAAGCGGGACATGATGGTAGGCTGGATCTGGGTGGCAGCTGAGATGAAAAGACAGATTCTAGAAGAAAAGATCAATAAGATTTGGTGAATGATTAGATATGAGGGAAAGAAAAGAGATGTCAGTGAGATGTTGTTTTTCTGAAATTTATATACCTATATACATGGAATGCACAGTAATATCTTGTACAATATAAACTGAATTATTAACAGAAATTACCTATAGGAAAAGAAGATGAATTTTCCATAGTAAACACAGACAGATTTTCACTTTTTACTATGTAGATACCTGCATTGTTTAAATATTTTTATAAGTAGAAGGTATACATTATTTCATAGTTAAATTCAAATGCAATAAAAAGAAACAACATTTTCCTGGGTGAAAAGGACAGGAATGGCATTTTAGGGAAAGAAACTATTTAATCAAAGGTACAAACACACGAAAGTACAGGCATATTTAAAGATTACCAACTGGTCTAGGGTTTACAAAGAAGAAAGGACATGTAATTGGGACAGGATGAGCAGAGGATGCCTATATTGTGTTAGCTTATAGGCAGTTCATGAAGGACCTCTTATGTCAAGCTGAAGAAAGCATTCACTAAAATGTACAAAATGGTGACGCATATAAAGTTTTCAAGCAGGAGGATGACAAAATCAAGTATTTTAGAAAGATCACTTCAGAGGCAGTACGAAGCCTGGATCAAAAGGGAGGTAAGAAAATAGGCTCGGAGATCACTTAGGCTGGGACTTAAGCTAAATTCAGGGGCAACAGAGACAGAGAAAGGGAGACTCAGTTCGCGAGCAGACAGGACATGGTGATTGAGCTGGATGTGGCAGCACCGGAAGAGGGAAAGTCAAAGATGCTACCCACCGTTTTGAGTTTAGGAAATTAGATAGGATGACATAGTTTTAGATCATCCAGGGACAGGTTAAAAGAAAAGGTAATATATTTTGCTCTGGAGATGCTGAGGTTAAAGAACCTCTGGGAGTAGGTCAAAGCGCCCAATAGAAAGTTGGATATATACATGTGAATTTGAGCAACAAGGTCAGAACTGGAGCATATTAACACTATTACCCAGAAGAGAGAACTTTAAGCCTGTACACACAATCTTACCCTCGCTGTAATTCACTGAATTCTTGAGTTGACCAGTTCCATTTATTCTCATAGTTGTAAAAATTCCATATAACTGTAACGTCTCTGTAGGCAATAACTTAAAGTGAGCCAGAAATTTTTCTCTTGGTTTCTTGGTCTCTCTTATTTTTTTCCCCTTTCCGTTTTGTTTGCCCTTCTTTCTATCTACCTAGTTATCTAGTTAAGGAAAATACAGGAAATAAGAAAGTATCATATAAAAAAAACTGTCATTAAATATTTTCATACTTTGTCTTAATTGTAAAAGGCAAAGAAAAGAACATTTCATAATTCTACCTTTACTAAAACCTAAATTAAATAATGATTTACCTAGGTGACTCTCCCCTGATTTTCTCTGACAAGTCATTAACTGACATCCCCCAGGCAGTCAACTCCAGCTGTAGCTTTAACCACAGAGGTTCCTGAAACAATTCCACAGTCCTGTTGTTGCTTACTGTGAGAAATTTGAGTCACACTGTACCTTTGTCTAACTGATGATGCCCTAGTTTCTTGGGAGGTAGAAAGGAAGGACCTGTTGGCAAGGAAACAGCTGCTTCCTTCCTGAGCCAGGGAAAACCAAGAAGGTGACAGATGGACAAAGTGGAAAAGCAGCCAAAAGTTTCTTGAGCTCCTTGTTGGCAAGAATTTTCACTGAGGCACGACTGAATATCTTATTAAAGCATATCAATGACTGACAGAGTTTCATCTGCCTAGGTGCTCTGCTCAAATTCAACAGGGCTTCCCACACATTTTCTACAGTTGATAAAGTCTGCAGTGGTACAAAGAACCTGGCCTCAGCCTATGTACAGTGGGCTAAGACTGCAAGGCACTGTCCCATTTAACTTCAGGAATATATCCACAGGAATGCACTATCTGGTTAAAAAAAAAGAAGAAGAAATTCTGTATAGTAGTTATATTTGTATGACATATTAAATTACTATTAAAATTTCATTAGAAAATGTTTAAATGTTTACTTTTGTATATTTAAAAGATCTGTTGCAAACTTTCATATTTTGCTCTTTTATCAGCTTCACCCCCATCCACTTCTATACCCAGAAAATTAAATATTCAAGGACTCCTGGGTAAAACTGACAACCACCAGATGGATAACACTAACACTTTAAAAATAGCTGTACATAAGTAAGTTATTGTTCTTCATCAAACAGAAGTTAGCAATCACTGACAATAACATTAAAAATTAGTGTGGGCATGAAGTATGGAATTTTAAAACATCAGTTTACTATGCTGATTAATTCAACATTTATATTTGCATCAGAACTTAATAATCCCATAAATAAATAGAGCTCTCAGTTTTTTAAAAAATCAAGGGATAACATATGTATTTAGACATATTAGCAGCGTAAAGATGTATGCTTCAACACACTTATTGGGAAAACGTCTGAAAATATTACTACACTGAATTCACGGGCATCCCCTAGAATCTGACATAAAAGTTCTCTAGAAATAACAACATTTCAGGAAATTCCAAAAAAGGAAAAGGGTCAAATAGGAAATAGCCTCAAATTAATCGACAAAGTTCAGTGCTTGTTCCAACTTGATTTTTCTCTCCATTGCAAAAACAAAACCGAGTCTCAGGATGGGTGGGTGAATCACTTAGATGAAAGTTCATCTACTGGAATAAACGGAGAGGCCGCTTGGGCAGGCGACACAGGAGAGTCAGTGGTAGTGCTGACTTTCGCTGGTGAGTTACAAGAAGATCCGGCGCTGCTGCTGTTTCCATCAAGGGTATCGGAAGATACACACACACCCGGATCTGACAGCTGCGCAACGTCAGAAGAAAGCATGTTGGTGATGCCTTGGAAAAATCTCTTTGGCTGATATTCAGTTTCCATTTCACATTTTCTTTTCAATGGTCCAAGAACACTTGGTCTAATGCAATTAATGGGACTCTGGCTTCTCCGGGTAGTAAATCGGGTCGTTGGGCTGGGAATAGGACTTGGAGGCAATCCATTGCTACTCACAAAACTTTGCAAGGATGGTGAAAAACACTGCTTTCCAATTCCCCGGGTAGGCGACGGTGCTGGCGACACCGGAATGAAATCGACGCGTTTCGGGGAGGCAGACTTCTCCACGTCGTTGTCGCTCAGGCTGAAACTTTCCTCCCAGGAGTGGCTTATCTGCATTGCGTTCTGCACCTCGCGCTCGTGGACAGTCTCTCGATTGATCAAGTCCATGCCCTCCTCCTGTTTGATCTGGTGCAAGCGGCTGCTGTGCATGCGGACGGGGGAGGCCGGCAGAAGCAGGCCGTGGCGGTTCGGGAACGTTGTGCTGTTCCGCCTGGCGCTCGGCGCCTCGGCCTGGAACACCGGAGAAGTGTCACTGAGGCCGTGGATCAGGGGGGCGCTGTTAGATCTCCTGAGGCCCCCGCCGCCGCCACTGCTGCTGCCTTCCGCCGGGCTCCCACCTGTGCCCGGAGGGAGCTCCAGGTCTAGCTCCATCTTCTCCTGGGCCATGTCGCGGGCACGGAGGCGGGGGCGGTGCTCAGTCAGAGACCTAGGATTCCCATTCCCCGCAGTCCAGGGCCGCGGCCGCCTCCACCGCCACCGAGAATCTGTCAGCGGGCTCGTCCCTCTGCGCATGCGTGCCCCTCCGCGCAAGCGCTCTGCAATATCTGTTCCTGGCGCCGGCTGAAAGCGTAATAGCTGCGCCGCAGGCCTAGGGGGAGGGGCGAGGAGTGGTTGGGAAGGCAGTCAATATGTTTCTTCCGCAAATAGCTTTGAGCGCAAACTTGCTTTAACACACGTTAATAAGGTTACCATGTTCAGGAGTATATGTTTATAAAGTTACAGCTCTGAAAAAGAAGCACTTTGCGACTTTGTGTTATATGGTGAGGAGAGGAGTTGGTCTTAACCTGAGAGGCCTTCTCGGAGGAAGGGTCCATTTCTTGAGATCCTGAAAAGCAGGCCAAAAGGATGTGGTGTATAACTCCCTGGGAAAAGAGGACTACCAGCCCTGTGGCTGGGTGGAACCAGGAAGGGAGGGAGTGAGTATGGCCTGGAGTGGACAGTGAGCTAGCGGGACGTGAGGTGGTGGACCTTTATCCTGAGAACAATAAAAACTCAGAAGGTTTTTCAGCATGGGTATATTAGCGACTGAAGAGGTCTCTGGCTGCATTCCGGAGAATAAGTTACTGGGAGATTAGAACCGACAGAAAAAGACAGAGACCAGAAAGATGGGAATTTCCAGCAAGGTGGTACTGTAGGAAAGGAGTTGGAAAGAGGGGTAAATCTGGGAACTCTTCAGGTCAAGAAGAGAAAAAATCAACCTGTAATTGTATTACTATTGTTTTATTTACAATCATATATCTGACACAAGCATATGTGCTCAATCATGTTCATTCACTATGAAAGATTAAATGAAGGAAAAACCAACAGGACCTCGAACTTTAAAAACACAATACTTGGCTCATGTAATTAATATAAACTTTCATATCTCATTAAAAATCAGTTTATACTTAGTCTTTAGTGTATTCAGTCAGATTCTTTTTTTCTTCTGTGTGCCAACTATGTGCCAGGCACTGTGGTAGGAATCAGGCCCTATGAAAACATTTAATTTCTACTTGGGGCAGAGTGGGGGCGGAGAGAGATAAATACATGAGCTATTTTTTAGATAGTGGTAAGCCTTAGGAAAAAAATAAAATAGGGCGGTGTGATGGAGCACTACTGGGAGAAGGGAGGGTGCAATTAGACAGAGCTGTGATCAAAATGACAAGAAGCAAGTCCTGCTGACATCTGGGGAATGAATATTCCAACCACAAAGAATAGCAGATGCAAAGGACCAAGGCAGACATAAGTGTGGTGAACTGGCAAGAAAACAAAAGGGCTGTGCAGCTGAAGCATAAGGGAGAGAGTGATATGAGGGGGTAAAAGTGTTTGGATCTTAGTCTAAGTATGAGGAAAACCCACTGCAAGTTTTGAGCAGGAGAATGATATTATCTGGTTGATGTTTTATATCACTTTGGCTCTGTGCAAAACAGGCTGAAAGAGACTAAGAGTGCAGATAGAAAGATGGATTAGGAACCATAGCAACAGGGCAGACAAGAGATTATTGGACTAGGGTTCTATCAGTGGTGATGGGGGAGAAGTAGATGGATTCAGGATATATTTTGAAAGTAGAACTAATAGGATGTTTAGATGGATTAGATTTAGATGGTGGTGAAAGAAATAATCCAGCAGAGATGTTTTACTTAAACTGGGTAAATGGCAGCATCATTTACAGAGGCAGGGAAAGTTCTTTTAGAGTAGAAATTGAGTTCTGTTTTGGTTGATTTGATTTGGAGGGGTCAGATATCCATGTGCCTAATTTGAACTGAAAGAGAGCTTAGTGATTTTTGTTTGGTCTCCTTTTTGCAGCTGAAGAAAGTAAGATCCAGAGAGGCTGGCATAGTCAACATCACACAGCTTGTTTAGTAATGAGAACCAGGACTAGAATCCAGTATGAGAATACTAGACCATACCCTTTCCACTGTCTCTCAAACAGCTTTTAATTTGAGATGCCCCTATTTCATTTAGTCATCCAGCTAATGAAATACTGTTGATTATGCATACCTATAATTCTAGAAACTGATTTAAGCTTTCCAAGGGCCTGACACTATTTAAAGTGCATCACATGTAGAACCTCATTTAATCCTCCCAATAACTATAAAGGAAGTATCATTATTCCATTTTGCAGGGGAAACTGAGATGCAAGGATTAAGCAATGTGCCCAGGATGACAGGAAACAGTGGGACCTCGTCCTTCTGGCTCCAGAGCACAGGCACAATGATGCCCCCTCCATGTGCAGTAACATTTCAGACAGGGAGAAACCATTTCCAGATTGTCTACACCTTTGCAAGTGCAATGGTATTTGAGAGAGAATTTGAAGGACAGGTAGGATTTTAATAGACAATATTTTATATAGATTTGGCAGCATGGGTATAAAATAGTGAACTTGGCTATTACATGAAGTACATAGAGAAGAATAGGTAATAGGGAAAAGATGGAAATTAAAGTTGGAATAAGTATTGGAGCTCTGAATGCCAGGAAAAAGTGCTTGTATTTAATGTGTGGGGCAATAGGGAACTGTTGAAGGTTTTTAACAAGAGGAACAACACAATGAGAGCTTCACTTTAGGGCCTGCCAGGTGGATGGATCATAGATAGAGAGAAGTGGAAGAATGGAAGGTGGAAAGAACCAACATTTTCTAAGTGCCCAGGGCTACCAGTTACTTTAAACATTTATCATTTAATTTCCCTTGTAATTCTATAAAGCAGATACTATTATGCTCGTCTTGTAAAAGGGACAATTAAGGTTCAAAAATTGCAAGAGGCCCTATAGCTACATGGAAGAACAAAGATCTGAATGAATCTGTATCAAGATGTCACTTCAAAACCCATATTCTTTTTGATGCTTTCTCCATGAATTAAAGATGGAGAATTTGATAGCTAACTCTGAGATGAAGTGAAGTGAAGTTGCTCAGTTGTGTCTGACTCTGCAACCCCATGGACTGTAGTCCCCCAGGTTCCTCCATCCATGGGATTTTCCAGGCAAGAATACTGGAGCGGGTTGCCATTTGATGAAACAAGGATCTAAACTAAAGTTGGGAACGGCAGGAAAAGGAGATGGATGTGGAGACTGGAAGGTAACAACCCAGATCCTGACTGTCTGGATGTACAGAGGATGAAGAGAGAGGAGTCACAAACAACTGAAGTTCAAGCATGTACAACTGAACAAATGGCACAACAGTACTGAATAAGAACAGGTGAGAGAGGAAGAGCTTCCAGAAGAAAATCAGTATTAGATGAGTAGAAAAAAAAATTAACCATAATCCATAGCATATTGCTAATTTGCATATTACTAAATTAATTCTAGCATGACTCAAACATGCCAACATTGTTCATGCATGTCTGGATAAACAGTAATTATCTTCACTAATAAAGATCAGAGATAGTGATAACCACAAAATCAAACATCTGTGCTATTTGGTTCTTACCTGAACACACCTATTAGAGATCTTCATCCATTTCCCTGTTTCTACCCTTATCACTTCTCCACCCAACCTACAAGGTCATCCTTAAAAAGAAAACTTGAATAGTCACTTCCCTGTTCAAAACCCTTTGGTGGATTCCCACTCAGGGAAAAAGCTGAAGTCATTACAATGACCTATAAGTGCTCTGTCTGGGTCCCTGCCATCCCTCTGCTTACCCACCTCCAACTGCTCTCCCCGCTCACTGCCTTCCCTCCAACTGCAGAGGCCTCCTTACTGTCCTTTGGCCCACCAGGCATGTTCCCCCTCCACTCAGCTTACTTTTCCTTCCAGTGGACATCTACACTGTTCCATCCCTTCAGCTCTCTGTACAAACATCATTGACTAAGAGGTTTTCCTTGACCTTTCCTTATAAAATGCAACAGCAGAGTCCACCACCAAGCCTACACTCCCATCCCCCCACTCTGTTTTCATTTATCCTCCAGGGCACCACATGACAATAGGTATACAATGCTTTCTTGCCTCTCTGTCCTCAAGAATGCAAACCCCATGGGGGCTCCCTGCTATACACCTAGTATCCAGAACAAGGCCTGGCATATAGCACTCAATAAGCAAGTGTTGAATCATTGTACAAGTGAATGATGAATGAATACACGGACTAATATAGCTCTGTCCAAAAGGGAAGAGAACTCTAGTTTTTGAAAATCCAGCCTAATAGACCTTTCTAGACGGATTCTATGTGCTCTTTACTTTGATAATTCTTCTCATATCAACACTATCATTAGTTACAGTGCCCTCCAGCCCATGCAGGTAGGTTACCTGAATGAACCCAAGATGTGAACTAAGACATTTAAGTTCTAAGTTTCCATTCTTTTTTTAACCATCTGCTGATATACACTTGACAGAATCAAAATGCTCAGGGCTGAGAATTCTAAGCAGTGTTATTCCTTCCTCTCAAAGGAATAAAGAATAAATGAGAGAAAACAGCAATTCAGCTAATAAAATGCAAAAAGGCATTTCAGCCTGTTGTAAAAATAATACCAGACGCAGGATCTAGCTCTTCCCTGAATCAATTCACCCTTCTGGTTTTAACTCTGGGTATGAAGTGACTTAGCAGCAGCAGCAGCTGAAGTAAATACCACACTTAAGAGTAAATCATAAAAATCAAACACCTACTTAATAAACTTTACTGTGCTTAATATTTTTTTCAAACTAACATATAGCTGCCTTTTAATTCCTAGGAGCATTTTAAAATTAAATCTTCAAGCATACGACAAGGCAAATATGCACTTCTGAATCCATACTGAATGAATGTGAAATACAAAAATGTGTGTACATGTATAATCCTAGATGAACTGAAAATGTCTCCATATCCCATATTAACTAATATCACCAATCTAGAACAAAAATATTGCAGCGGAAAAGTGTACTTTCAAGGTATAGGAACTCAGGAGTGTTTACTGGTACAATAACCTAGGGGAAATGTTTGGTATTACATCATACTACCTACTAAAAGAAAATATATATACATGTTCTACGATTAAGAAATTCCACTTTGGGGTATACAGCCAAGAGAAATGAGTGTTTATGTCTACTAAAAGCCATGTACAAGAATGTTCCTTGCAGTAATACTTACAACAGCCCCAAACTGGAAACAACCCAAATGTCCATGAAGAGAACAGCACTAGACAATGAATTCTTTACTCAACAACATGTAATGCTGAATGAAAAAAATCAAACACGAGAGAGTACATACTTTATGACTCCCTCTTGATGAGGTTCCAGAACAACCAAAAGCAAAAAGGTAGAAGTCAAAACAGTGGCTACCTTTAGGACTAATATCCTGCTCTGGGTGCTGCTGACACAGGCATAAACATATGTAAAAAATTATTTAAAAAGTAATTAAAATGTACACACTTTATTGCATATGAAGTTAGTCCTCAAAATGTATCAATATAGAGAAAAACAGAATGGGAACTGGAATCTAAATGGAAGACAAAACAGAATAAGAATGAAGATCCTTTGTTTAAATGCTAACCACGAGTCTAAACTGGAATGCTAAGCTTCCAAATCTCTTTGACACACAACATTATCTGGCCTTGACAGGACAAAGAAAGGAGACAGAAACATATACACACCCCCCTCAAACTACATTTCACTGGGGCCCTAAACACCAATAAGTCTCCAGCAGCCTCACACAAACACTGGACACTTGTCTGAGGCGAGTTACAGATCACCAACAGAACCATTGGTTCTCCTTGGCACTATTCCCAAAGAGCCCTCAAAGTTATTTATTTCTGAGACGGCATGAAGTCAAGGAAATGAAGCTCATTTCATAGCCTTTGACTTTCTCAACTGCAATTTGTGTATTCTGCCCAGTTGGTTCTGCCATTTCCTCTGAAGCATAATTCATCAAATGAGACAAAAGTAACATCAAAGAAACTCAGCAGGGCCTGTTATTACATATGGAAGGAATGAAAAATGTGCTTGAGGATGCGATTCTGGCTGCAAGATCTTACTGTGTTATCATAATGAAAGAAAAATAGATGATCTCAGGAACTGCGATCCATGGTTTACTGGACAGTTTCAGAGAGCCAGTAAGTAGAGACCCTTCATAGCATATACCTCGAGGGTGCTGAATCTAATCCTTAAAACTTAAAAGCAGCAGCAAGGATTAGAAAATCAAAGCACGAGTTTACTAAGGGGCTTTTGACCCCCTCACCTTTCGTCTTTGATAACAGCTAAAAGGCTATCATGTCACTTGCATGGAGCCACAGTCTTTAAATGTAGGAAGTAAAAAGGCAAAATGGGGGCTTCAAAGGTCTGACAGAAGAATCTTATGGTCTAGGGCCTCAGCAAAGTTCAGACAAACAAATAAATGTGAATTGTAGTTATTTTAATTTTTTTTCAAGAGAGAATATCAGGGAAGATATTAAAAATAGCCATCCAGTCCCCATTCTCTAAGTCCTTCAAACAGAATAGAACAATGAGTTGGTATCATTCTTTGTTGTTCTTCACTTTTATACATTTTAGGCAGCACCCATTTCTTTTAGTGCCTTCTTCTAGGCCATAAACCAGGGTTTTGATTGTTGTCCTTTACTGTTTACATGTTTCCCTCTGCCTGCTTGCTATCTTTCTTCTAAAGGATTAACCCAACCAGCAAGCAGGGAAAAAAAGAACTGATGGCTTTATGGATAATGTATAAAGTTAACTTTAAAACATGCAAAAGTTGCAAATATAGTAGAGTTTATATACTTGGGCCTTCCAGTTGGGTATCTGGGAAACTTCTAAAAGTGTTCAACATATTAGTGCCAGTAAGACTATAGCAATAAAAAAAAAAAGTTCCAAACCTGGAGTCAGACAATCGTAATTCCAGCACAGTGACCTTAGACAAGTTTGTCAGCTTCTCTGGGCTTGCTTTACTCATTTATGAAGTGGAGACACAATGTCTTTGTTGTAAACATCAAATGATGTCCATAATAGGCCTTGTAAGCAGTAAAGACTCCATACACAACGGGCTTCTCTCAATGAAAATACTCCATGCTATGATCGAAAATGAGCCTGCCTACCCTACCACTCCTTTCCTGATTTGGAAGCAGTCCATTGTTCCATGTCCAGTTCTAACCACTGCTTCTTGAACTGCATACAAATTTCTCAGGAGGCAAGTAAGGTAGTCTGGTATTCTTATCTCTTTAAGAATTTTCCACAGTTTTCTGTGATCCACACAGTCAAAGGCTTTGGTATAGTCAATAAAGCAGAAGTAGATGTTTTTCTGGAACTCTCTTGATTTTTCTATGATCTAATGGATGTTGGCAATTTTATCTTTGGTTCCTCTGCCTTTTCTAAATGCCTCTTCTGATGCTGAAACTGGTTCCAAATTGGGAAAGGAGTGCGTCAAGGTTGTATATTGTCACCCTGCTTATTTAACTTATATGCAGAGTACATCATGCAAAATGCCGGGCTGGATGAAGCACAAGCTGGAATCAAGATTGCCGGGAGAAATATCAGTAACCTCAGATACGCAGATGACACCACACTTATGGCAGGAAGCAAAGAAGAACTAAAGAGCCTCTTGATGAAAATGAAAGAGAAGAGTCAAAAAGCTGGTTTAAAACTCAACATCCAAAAAACAAAGATCATGGCATCTGGTTCCATCACTTCATGGCAAATAGATGGGGAAACAATGGAAACAGTGACAGACTTTATTTTCTTGGGCTCCAAAATCACTGTGGATGGTGACTGCAGCCATGAAATTAAAAGATGCTTGCTCTTTGAAGAAAAGCTATGACCAACCTAGACAGCATATTAAAAAGCAGAGATAAAACAAACAAACAACAACAAAAAAAGCAGAGACATTCCTTTGTGACAAAGGTCCATCTAGCAAAGCTATAGTTTTTCCAATAGTCATGTACGGGTGGGAGAGTTGGCCCATAAAGAAAGCTGAGCACCAAAGAATTGATGCTTTTGAACTGTTGTGCTGGAGAAGACTTGAGAGTCCCTTGGATTGCAAGGAGATCCAACCAGTCAATCCTTAAGGAAATCAGTCCTGAACATTCATTGGAAGGACTGATGCTGAAGCTGAAACACCAATACTTTGGCCACCTGATGCAAAGAAAAGACTCCTTGGAAAAGACCCTGATGCTGGGAAAGATTGATGGCAGGAGGAGAAGAGGATGAGATGGTTGGATGGCATCACCAACTCAGTGGACATGAGTTTGAACAAGCTCTGGGAATTGGTGATGGACAGGGAAGCCTGGCATGCTCCAGTCCATGAGGTAGCAAAGAGCTGGACATGACTGTGTGACTGAACTGAACTAAACCCTTCCACTACTTTCATCAAAAAGCTTCATTTGTTTTTTTGCTTTTTAATTTGATTCTGCGGAAGAAAATTCTCTCCTCATTTTCTTCTCTAAGACTGTAGTAATTTTTAGAGAGACACAGTTTCTGTGGCCTAAAAGGTATGAACTGAGAAGTTCATCTGCAATCAAGTGGACAACTTCTAAGGCGGCAAAATAAGAAAAAACACATTTCTAAGAATTTCACTCTGAGTCTGTCTGAGGAGAGATGAACCCTGTAGGGGTGGAGAGGCCATCAGGAACTAAAAATGTAGCTGGATCAGTGAATCCTATTCCCTGCAGCAAACCATTTGCCCATCCCAATAGCAGGAGCAACCTTCCCTGATTGCGCTGAACTTTTCAGTCGGGACTAATCCCATAGGCTTATTCTCATTTATTCATTGTAAACCCTGTTTTGAATTCCTGCTGTCATGCTACCGTCCTTCCTGGCATATAATAAAATGCACAGACACACATTTGGCTGAGCCTGATAAACACCATGAACCCAGTCCCTCTCAAAATTGTGAGAGGAAAAGGGAAGAGATCAGAAAAAGACTCAAGAAGTTTCAACGGTTACCATTCCTTGAGATGCATCTTTCCCTCCAGGTAGCTGATACCTTGTAGATATATTTTGAGGACCAGGTCAAATGATCTGCAGAAGCTTGAAGCTGCTGCCCCAAATCTAAAGATTTGTAAACTACATGCTTTAGGGGAAAAATTTTTAGCTTTAGAGGATGACAGTTGCACAGGCAAGAGTTACCTAACTTCAAAGACACTTGAAGACAGTGAGTGCTATTACTGAGAAAGGGGTAAGTTCCTAATTTGTCCTTTTGCTTTTATTTGGCTTCAAGCTAATATGACTAGTAAATGCAACAAAAAACAGTGTATTAAATAGGGGGAGGGGTGCTCTATTTTCTCCTATCTTGTACTAATTTATAAACTAAATGCAACCATAATTCAGCATCTGCATCCTTTTTTTTACCTGCAGTTCAGTTTGTTGGTAGGAAATTAATTGTTACCATCAACGGAGTTCAATCATCTCAAAGTCCCACTTATTAGGAAGTGGTATAGATGTTTCTTCTTCACTCTCCAATTGAAAACTGAAAGTCTAAGAGAGGAGACTTCGTCAGCTTTTATGGTTATGACACTTTTTACCAGACAATGTTGTCGTTATCATTATCATCATCCCCTTAGAGCTTACATTTTACTGAGGGCATAATGTGCCAAGCACCCTTCAAAGTACTGTGTAAATATCAACTCATTTAATCTCTACACCATTTCTAGGATTATTATCCTCAGTTTATAGATGAGGGGAAAGAGAAACAGAGGTTAAAAAAAGGTGCTTGAGATGACATAACCAGTTAAGTGGTAGGGGAAGCTGAGTCTCTGAAGCCCAGGGGTCTGGCTTCAGAGGCTCAGCTCATGAAACATAGGTGGATTCCTCAAACCTGCCATGATCATGGTGCTCCAGGCTATTTTTCAAAGAATGATGGAGGGGCTTCCCTGGTAATCCAGTGGTTAAGAATCCACCTGCCAAGGAGGAGCCAAGATGGCGGAGGAATAGGACGGGGAGACCACTTTCTCCCCTACAAATTCATCGAAAGAACAATTGAACGCAGAGCAAACTTCACAAAACAACTTCTGTTCACTAGCTGAGGACATCAGGTGCCCAGAAAAGCAGCCCATTGTCTTCGAAAGGAGGTAGGACAAAATATAAAAGATAAAAAGAGAGACAAAAGAGCTAGGGATGGAGATCTGTCCCAGGAAAGGAGTCTTAATAGAGGAAATTTCCAAACACCAGTAAACCCTCGCACTGGCGGGTCTGGGGGAAGTTTTTAAATCTCGGAGGGCAACCTATCTGGGAGGGGAAAAATAAATAAAACCCACAGATTACGTGCCTAAAAGCAACTCCCAGCAGAAAAGTACCCCAGACGCCCGCATCCGCCACCAGCAAGTGGGGGCGGAACGGAGAGGAGCGGGCATCATTGCTTAGGGTAAGGACCAGGCCTGGGTGCCCAGAGGGCAATCGGAGGGAGCTTTTGTGAGTTACCAACTTAAACTGTGGGACAGCAAAAGAGAGAGAGAAAATTAACCGGCCTGAGCACGCTGCCAGCAGTTCACAGAACAAAGGGACCGAGCAAGTCCAGAGGAGCTAGACGGCTGCAGACCGGCCCAGCCCCACCAGAGGCTGGAGGCAGGGGGGAGGGGAAAGGGGCAGGCTTGGCCCCAAGGACCGCATCCCCTACCGCACTGCAAACAGGCCTCCAGTTTCTAATCAAAGACCTCCTGAGATTCTGGATGCTTGACATTCGCCCGGAGGGTCGCGGCTAGACAAAGGGCGCACGCACCCGACCGGCGCGGGAGGGGCCTGGGGCTGGGGACGCGGAGGGGAGAAGGCACGCCGCACCCAGGGAGAGTGCGCCCGTCAAGCTCCTGGCTGCCTGAGCTGCTCGGGCGGGAAGGCACAAAACGCAGGCTCAACCGAGTCCGCGCTTTTGTGGAACACCCGAGGGCTGGAACCGCGCGCAGCGCAGGGCACGTTCCATATAGAGCAGCCGGGAGCCTGAGCAGCGCCCCTCCCTCTCCGCAGCGCAACGGAACTAGCAACCTAAACAGACCACCTCCGCCCGCCTGTGTCAGGGCGGAAATTAGGCACTGAAGAGACCGGCAAACAGAAGCCAAATAAACAGAGGGAACCACTTCAGAAGGGACCGGTGCAACAGATTAAAATCCCTGTGGGTAACACCGACTACACCAGAAGGGGCCTATAGATACCGAGAAGTTTAAGCTGGAATGAGGAGCTATCTGAAACTGAACCGAACCCACACTGACCGCAACAGCTCCAGAGAAATTCCTAGATATATTTTTACCTTTTTTTTTTTTTAATTAAAAAATTTTTTTTTCTTTTTTATTTTTTCTCTTTTATTTTCTTTTAAAATTCCCTATTACTCCCCCATTACTCCTTAACTTTCATTTTCATAGATTTTTATGATTTTTTTAATTAGGAAAAAAATTTTTTTCTTTTTTTTTCCTTTTTCTTTTCTTTTTTCTTTTTCTCTTATTTCCTTTTAAAGTCCTCTATTACTCCTCTACTACTCCTTAATTTTCATTTTCATTTCACTATAACCTTGCAAAAAAAAACAAGAGAGAAGTCCTATTTTTAAACCGAACTTCATATATATTTCTAAAATTTTTTGTGTTTTTGTTTTTAATATTGTATTTTTAAGAGTCTAACCTCTACTCTAGATTTTTAATCTTTGTTTTTCAGTATGTGATATAAATTTTGGACATTTAAGAATCCAATATTCAGTTCCCATTTTTATTCAGGAGTGTGTTGATTACTCTCTTCCACTTTTGACTCTCCGTTTTCTCCCTCAGATCACCTCTATTTCCTCCCTCCCCCTTCTCTTCCCAATCCAATTCTGTGAATCTCTGTGGGTGTCTGGGCTACGGAGAACACTTAGGGAACACAGAACTGTGTAGATCTGTCTCTCTCCTCTTGAGTCCCCCTTTTTCTCCTCCTGCTCATCTCTGTCTCCCTCCTCCCTCTCCTCTTTTTCATGTAACTCTGTGAACCTCTCTGGGTGTCCCTCATGGTGGAGAATCTTTTCACCATTAACCTAGAAGTTTTATTATCAGTGCTGTATAGTTGGAGAAGTCTTGAGACTACTGGAAGAATAAAACTGAAATCCAGAGGCAGGAGACTTAAGCCCAAAACCTGAGAACACCAGAAGACTCCTGACTACATGGAACATTAAGTAATAAGAGGCCGTCCAAAAGCCTCCATACCTACACTGAAACCAACCACCACCCAAGAGCCAGTAAGTTTCAGAGCAAGACATACCATGCAAATTCTCCAGCAATGCAGGAACATAGCCCTAAACGTCAACATACAGGCTGCCCAAGGTCACACCTAACACATAGACCCATCTCAAAACTCATTACTGGACACTCCATTGCACTCCAGAGAAAAGAAATCTAGTTCCACGCACCAGAACACTGACGCAAGCTTCCCTAACCAGGAAACCTTGACAAGCCAATCATCCAACCCCACCCACTGGGTAAAACCTCCACAATAAAAAGGAACCACAGACCTCCAGAATACAGAAAGCCCACTCCAGTCACAGCAATCTAAACAAGATGAAAAGGCAGAGAAATACCCAACAGGTAAAGGAACATGAAAAATGCCCACCAAGTCAAACAAAAGAGGAGGAGATAGGGAATCTACCTGAAAAAGAATTTAGAATAATGATAATAAAAATGATCCAAAATCTTGAAAACAAAATGAAGTTACAGATAAATAGCCTGGAGACAAAGATTGAGAAGACGCAAGAAATGTTTAATAAGGACCTAGAAGAAATAAAAAAGAGTCAATTAAAAATGAATAATGCAATAAATGAGATAAAAAACACTCTGGAGGGAACCAAGAGTAGAATAATGGAGACAGAAGATAGGATAAGTGAGGTAGAAGATAAAATGGTGGAAATAAATGAAGCAGAGAGGAAAAAAGAAAAAAGGATCAAAAGAAATGAGGACAACCTCAGGGACCTTTGGGACAATGTGAAACGCCCCAACATTCGAATCATAGGAGTTCCAGAAGAAGAAGACAAAAAGAAAGGCCATGAGAAAATACTCGAGGAGATAATAGCTGAAAACTTCCCTAAAATGGGGAAGGAAATAGCCACCCAAGTCCAAGAAACCCAGAGAGTCCCAAACAGGATAAACCCAAGGCGAAACACCCCAAGACACATATTAATCAAATTAATAAAGATCAAACACAAAGAACAAATATTAAAAGCAGCAAGGGAGAAACAACAAATAACACACAAAGGGATTCCCATAAGGATAACAGCTGATCTATCAATTGAAACCCTCCAGGCCAGAAGGGAATGGCAGGACATACTTAAAGTAATGAAAGAGAATAACCTACAACCTAGATTACTGTACCCAGCAAGGATCTCATTCAGATATGAAGGAGAATTCAAAAGCTTTACAGACAAGCAAAAGCTGAGAGAATTCAGCACCACCAAACTAGCTCTTCAACAAATGTAATACACCACATAAACAAATTGAAAGATAAAAACCATATGATTATCTCAATAGATGCAGAGAAAGCCTGTGACAAAATTCAACACCCATTTATGATTAAAACTCTCCAGAAAGCAGGAATAGAAGGAACATACCTCAACATAATAAAAGCTATATATGACAAACCCACAGCAAGCATCACCCTCAATGGTGAAAAATTGAAAGCATTTCCCCTGAAATCAGGAACAAGACAAGGGTGCCCACTCTCACCACTACTATTCAACATAGTGTTGGAAGTTTGGCCACAGCAATCAGAGCAGAAAAAGAAGTAAAAGGAATCCAGATAGGAAAAGAAGTGAAACTCTCGCTGTTTGCAGATGACATGATCCTCTACATAGAAAACCCTAAAGACTCTACCAGAAAATTACTAGAGCTAATCAACAAATATAGTAAAGTTGCAGGATATAAATTAACACACAGAAATCCCTTGCATTCCTATACACTAACAATGAGAAAACAGAAACAGAAATTAAGGAAACAATACCATTCACCATTGCAACAAAAAGAATAAAATACTTAGGAGTATATCTACCTAAAGAAACAAAAGACCTATACATAGAAAACTATAAAACATTGATGAAAGAAATCAAAGAGGACACAAACAGATGGAGAAACATACTGTGTTCATGGATTGGAAGAATCAATATTGTCAAAATGGCTATTCTACCCAAAGCAATCTATAGATTCAATGCAATCCTTATCAAGCTACCAACGGTATTTTTCACAGAACTAGACCAAAGAATTTCACAATTTGTATGGAAATACAAAAAACATCGAATAGCCAAAGTAATCTTGAGAAAGAAGAATGGAACTGGAGGAATCAACCTGCCTGACTTCAGGCTCTACTACAAAGCCACAGTCATCAAGACAGTATGGTACTGCACAAAGACAGAAATATAGATCAATGGAACAGAATAGAAAGCCCAGAGATAAATCCACAAACCTATGGACACCTTATCTTCGACAAAGGAGGCAAGGATATACAATGGAAAAAAGATAACCTCTTTAACAAGTGGTGCTGGGAAAACTGGTCAACCACTTGTAAAAGAATGAAACTAGAACACTTTCTAACACCATACACAAAAATAAATTCAAAATGGATTAAAGATCTAAATGTAAGACCAGAAACTATAAAACTCCTAGAGGAGAACATAGGCAAAACACTCTCCGACATGAATCACAGCAGGATCCTCTATGACCCACCTCCAAGAATATTGGAAATAAAAGCAAAAATAAACAAATGGGACCTAATGAAACTTAAAAGCTTTTGCACTACAAAGGAAACTATAAGTAAGGTGAAAAGACAGCCCTCAGATTGGGAGAAAATAATAGCAAATGAAGAAACAGACAAAGGATTAATCTCAAAAAATATACAAGCAACTCCTGAAGCTCAATTCCAGAAAAATAAATGACCCAATCAAAAAATGGGCCAAAGAACTAAACAGACATTTCTCCAAAGAAGACATACAGATGGCTAACAAACACATGAAAAGATGCTCAACATCACTCATTATCAGATAAATGCAAATCAAAACCACAATGAGGTACCATTACACGCTAGTCAGGATGGCTGCTATCCAAAAGTCTACAAGCAATAAATGCTGGAGAGGGTGTGGAGAAAAGGGAACCCTCTTACACTGTTGGTGGGAATGCAAACTAGTACAGCCGCTATGGAAAACAGTGTGGAGATTTCTTAAAAAACTGGGAATAGAACTGCCATATGACCCAGCAATCCCACTTCTGGGCATACACACTGAGGAAACCAGATCTGAAAGAGACACGTGCACCCCAATGTTCATCACAGCACTGTTTATAATAGCCAGACATGGAAGCAACCTAGATGCCCATCAGCAGATGAATGGATAAGGAAGCTGTGGTACATATACACCATGGAATATTACTCAGCCATTAAAAAAATTCATTTGAATCAGTTCTAATGAGATGGATGAAACTGGAGCCCATTATACAGAGTGAAGTAAGCCAGAAAGATAAAGAACATTACAGCATACTAACACATATATATGGAATTTAGAAAGATGGTAACGTCA